>NW_021627713.1:0-11986 GCF_004785775.1 Grammomys surdaster | reverse complement strand
ACTGGTGTGCGAGTCTTTCTTCCCTGCTGGTCGGGGTGGTAGGCGCCGCACAAGAACAGACAAGGACCCAAGAGAAGTCCTCCCTCTCTGACCCAAGAAATGAGAATGGGGTCTAGTACATGAAAGACAGAGATCTAGAAGTAAGAAATGAGGGAATGTTCTGAGCCCTCCCCTCCTTCTCTTTCTTTCTTTAATTATGATCCCAGCAAACTGCATGCCAGAGCTCCAGAGCAGCCACAGAGTACCCAGACAGTGATCATACTGTTAATAAAAAAAGACACTCAAAACTCTTAAAGAGACTGTGATGGTTTGTATATACTTGGCCCAGGGAGTGGCACTGTTGGGAGGTGTGGCCTTGTTAGAGTGGGTGTGGCCTTGTGGGTGTGGGCTTTAATACCCTAGTCCTTGCTGCCTGGGAGCCAATATTCTGCTAGCAGCCTTCAGATGAAGATGTAGAACTCTCAGCTCCTCCTGTACCATGCCTGCCTGGATGCTGCCATATTCCAGCCTTGATGATACTGGACTGAACCACTGAACCTGTAAGCCAGCCCCAATTAAATGATATCCTTATAAGACTTGCTTTGGTCATGGTGTCTGTTCACAGCAGTAAAACCCTAAGACAAAGGCCCTTCCATTAGAGAAGAGGAGCTGTGAGCTGCCTCGGGTAGGGGACACTTGTGTGTGACATAGGTGTGGAGGCAGACTCAACAGCAGGGAATTTAATGCCAAGTCAGGAGAACAAATCCTCCAGTTTCCATCAAAGGCTCAGAAAGAGCAGAGTGCTGCAGAGTTTGAAGAAAAGAAGTAGTTAAGAAAAAATAATCCCAGATCACTGTAAGGAGATCCACAGCTCACTCTTGAGAGACATGTGTTTATAGTGCTCTAAAGTATAAGAACTGAACCCCAGGATCGAACACCACCCATGTTCCAGATGGCTCACTCAGTAGTACACTGTTGGGGCAGATTCAGAAAACAGTCCAAAGTATATCAAAATTGATGATTCGGCACAGCCCTGAAGAAACAGGGATGACTGACAGACTAAACACACCTGGGTTGGATGTCTCTGCTGGTGGCTAGCCTCCAAGATGGTCCCCAGTGACCTGGCATCCCCGTATTCACATCCTTCCTTCCTATACCGTTCTGTAGGGCAGCAGCGAGTCCTTGTGTCTTTTGAGAGGATAAAGGCTGTGCCTTTGGTGTTGGGTGCATTTACTCTTCATCACTCTACCCAAGGAAAGTCACATTGTGAGTAATCCTACAAAGAGGGACTGCATGACAAGGAACTGAGGTCCCGTCAGCATCTATGTGAGTGACCTTGGAAGTGGGCTGTCAAGATGCAGGCAATGTCATGGTAGCATTTACACTGCAGCAGCATAAGTGAGCCGAAGCCACGACCACGCAGCCATGTCTGACTTCTAGACATCAGGGATTGGGAGGTGTTTGCTGTGTCATGATACCAGGTTTGGCACATTCTATAGTAAGACCATAGATAATGAAGGTTCAAGCAAAAAACCACTATCTCCACAAGGTTCGAGCAAGCTACAGCATCTCAGCAGAATGAAACCGTCAGTGGGGAAACTCAGACTCCTTGGGCAGAGAAGGAAACCCAAGAATGTACAGATCTACCACCTAGTCCCATAATTGTGCTGCTGTGTACAGACCCAAATAAAATGAAATCAGTAGATTCAGCACAAGCTTGTACTGAACTCCCAAGTACAGGGGTCACACATATGTGTTAACCATGCCAGCTGAGTCTGGCAGTATCTATTTTATTTCTTCCTTTATGATTTATAAAATTTATTACACTGTTTAAGTTAAACTTTGTATGATGAAACTGAGGTCCAAATCTGTTATTCTGTCCAAATTCAGAGTAACAAGGGATCCAGACTCCAAAGGATTTTAACATGCCTAACTTGTTGTTATTGTTGTTGTAAAAAAAATTATTTTACTTTATTTATATATATATATATATAGGTATTTTGCCTGTATATATGTATGTATGTATGCATACATATATGTATGTATGTATGTATGTATGTATATGCACTGTGCACTTGCCTGGTACCTTTGGAGGCCATAAGAACTGGATCCTGGAACTTTAATTACCGAGAGTCGTGAGCCACCATGTCAATGCTGAGAACCAAGCCTGGTTCCTCTGCAATAGCAACAAATGCTCTTATCCATTGAGCCACCTCTCCAGCCCGGCCTCATGTTGTTTTTAATAATCACAAGAAATGGAAAACCTGACAAGAGAGACCGGGTCATTGAGAAAGGCGTTAGAGAAACAAGTCTTAAGATATGGGGAAAAGTCTAAGGTGGAGATAGGTGGATACACCCCTCCAATACAGGAAACACTCTAAGGCCAAGAGCAAAGGCAGGTGGCACACACCTGTAATCCCAGAACTCAGGAGCCTGAGGTAGAAAGATTCAAGAACATCCTGGGCTACATATGGAAACTTCAAAAAAAAAAAAGTGGAGACGGAAAAAAAATAAAGGCACTTCAGAAAGTCTGGGTTAATTAGGTTCATTATACAAACAAGTAGATATCACTTGTACAAGACAATACAGAGATGATATAGGGCACGAGAGCTATGAAAGTCCCCCAGGGGGTTAGTCGAGAATGGTGATTTGTACCTGTAATCTCGGAACTTGGAAGGCAGAGACAGGAAGAACAGGAGTTCAAAGTCATCCTCAGCTACTTAGCGAGGCTTAAGCCCACCTGAGTTCCTGAGATCTTATCTCCAAAAACAAAGGAACTAAAGACGCTATGGGTTTGGAGAAGACATTCTCGAGCTTAAAAACAGAGGCGGCGGAAGTAGAGGACAGGAAGACAAGGAAGGCTGGGGGTGGGGGGAAGGGGGTTATGGCCTCAGAAAGGGGAGGGGAGAAGAGAAAGAAAATTCCAACAGTGTAACTGAAAGAGAAAATGGCATCAGTGGAAGAATTTAAGGAGGGGAAGTTCACGATAGTGACCAAGATCGGGTTTTAGACAGTTGATAATGCAGGCAAGTGGAAAAGAAAGAGCCATGGGAGGAGCATCGGCCATGGGAAGCTCTCTGACTTTTAGGTCACGGAGTAACGGGATCTGAGGAGGTGGTGAACGGAAATGACACGAAAGCTCCGACTTCCCTCCAGCGGCAGCAGCGTTATCTGCATCCGCCTCACCTACAGCTCCACTCTCTCTTGACTTTGAAGCGTAAGGGCCGTTTCTCACTGAATGCGGGTGAAATTCCTCCTTCTTTCAACCAACGCTGTGCAGTAGATAGGAAAGCTAGGGCAGAAGCTAGCATCTAACGGGAAAGACAGGGCTGGAGAGATGGCTCGCAAGGCATGGAAGCATACTTGTGAATTTGTTTCCCAGCACCCAGTTGGTGGCTCACAACCATTTATAACTCCAGTTCCAGGGGATCTGATGCCCTCTTCTGACCTCCATGAACACCTGTCACACATGATGCAAGAATAGAACAGTCAGGTACATGAAATAAATAACTCTAAAAATATATTTTTAATTTAAAGAAAAAAAAAGATGATTTCTCCTCATTCACTGGCACACTCATATATAAAGCCTCAAATGCCCACATGGAAGATTTCCAAAGGCTCCGAGTCCTCAATGCTGTGAGAAAGCTGACCCATAGCAGGAGCTTGTGAAGGCTCCCAGGACCCAGTCCTGCCTTTGTTTCTTTTAACGTGTGGATCAGACGTGTAAATGAGCTTCCTTGTCTTTCCAAATAAATGCACGGATATCACGGAGCAGAAATGTAATAATTGATCGATCTTTATTGCATACAATATGATTAGCCACCTCACCCCTGTCACCTGTTTAAAAGGTTTCTTTCAAGGTCTTTTTGGTTCAGTATTTTGTCAGAGCAATGAGAGAGTAACTCACATACAAGTAGTAACTCACACTCCCCAAGCCCTTCCTGAATTCCTGACCCACAGATAATGAAATGACCACTGGACTACACTCCTAACTCAGGAGTGGTTTGTTAAAAGCGATTACCAGGACAGGTGACCTTGACTTACGAATAACCGCTGTTCTATACTAAATGGGTAGAGAGACATGTTGGAAGGCAAGAGTAATGGATAATGAAAGGTGAGGAAGTGGCAATCAGAAAGCAAACTAAGACGGGTACCTAGACGAGGCCGTGCAGAAGCACCTAGTGCAGAAGAGCCAGGCAGTGAGATGGTTTTGTACAAGATTTGCTGATGAGAGTGAAGGGAGGTATGTGGACCAGGGCTGTGTGGGTTAAAATACATGAAGTAAACTGGATCCGTAAATGTTCTAGGAAAACAACAAGACCTTGTTAAAAAGACTGCTCAGTTGAAATGAGGGCCCAGCTGGATTTAATAGCACGAATTTAGAACGGGTCATATCAGCCCAGTAGGATCGTGTCCTCCAACAATGCTTAACAGTTTGGAAGGCAAAGTAGAAGATTCGGTAGCGGGAAAGATCTGAGCTTTATGTGGCCGTGACAACTCCTCACGCATTCCTTAATTCACTTAATAAACATCAATTTAATACCTTCTGTATCTCAAAACTATGCACAGTGGAGTAAAGGGGGCAGTGTAACTGAGCATAAAGTCCATACAATGAAAGGGCTTTGAGGAAGCTCAGGTTTTTCTCTGAAGGAAATGAGATGGGCATGCCTTTTAGTAATTTTATTAAAATAAGCACAAATACTACAATTTTTTTTTAAAGTAATCCTTTGGGTTCAGAGAAATGGCCCGACCATTCAGAGCATTATTGCTCTTGTAGAGGACCTGGAATTCAGTTCTCAGCTCCCACCTCAGGCAAGTCACAACCTTCTGTAACTCCAGTTGCCCGGATCCTAGACCCTCCCCTCTGCTGGCCTTCATAGGCACCTGCAAGCAGTGGTGCACATGAACAAATTCATAAATCTCAATGGAAAAAAGAAGAAGCAAGCCTCAGGAAAATGAAGAAATACACACACGCACACACACACACGCGCGCACACACACACGCACGCACGCACGCACCCACGTGCACACATACACGCAGCAGCTAAGAGCTGAGGGAAGAGGAACTATAACTCTAAGACTACATTTGGTCAAATAATAACTTCCTCTCCGTGTGGACTCTGTTTTGAGCTTCTCGGCATCTAGTTACATTGTATCTTAGTGAATACCCATGCTCGTGAGACTGAGAGGCTATTGATGGAAGTCCAGCCGGATTTCCTCACAAGGCAGTTTGGATTTGGTTTATCTGAACACTGATGCTTCCCAGGTCAAGGACTGAAAGGGTCTGTGGTGCTCTCAAGGGAAGAGAGCTATCCCGGCAGCACATTTCTCTCCGTGTTTGGAAACAGTCTAAACTGTGTCAAGATGCTCATCTCCAAATCTTTCCGAATCTTAAGACTGTAGGTCTGTATTGTATTAACTAAAATCAAATGAGCCATGGGTCTATGAGTTGTTTGGGAGCATAATGGATCAGCCTGCCAGCATTTTCAATTAATAATGATGGATTTATGGTTTCCTTGGTGTCTTTGAGAGTTGAGTTCTAGGTTCCTCCATTGAAACCAGAATCTAAGGTTGCTCTTTTGCATATTGCCTGATACCAACTCACCACAGATACACGGGTTTATTTCTGAACTCTCAATGCTAATTAGCTGGTGTGTGTGTCATTATTTTTCTGTAGGCTTTAAATTCTCTCCAGATTAGTCAGAATACCTAATTCTATGTAAACGCTATGTAAGTAGTTTTGTGCTGTTAGTGTATAATGACAAGAAAAAAGTCTGCACATGCTCAGTAAAGATGTGCTTTTTAAAGAATAATAATGATGTTCATCCACAGTTGGCTTAACTTCATGTAGTGGAATCCATGATATGGGTAGCCTGGACTTAGTTTTGGAAGAGGCAGGCAACTTGACAATTACATTCGATCACATGACTGTAATGTGCTTGTATAGCTAGCTCCTTGTGGATGACATGGCCCAGGGGCAGTGTACTGAACAGTCGTATGTCAACTTGAAGCAAGCTAGAGTCATCTGAGAGGAGGAAACCTCAATTAAGAAAATGCCTTTATAAACACAGGCTGTAGACAACCCTGTAGAGCATTTTGTTAATTATGAATTGATTGATAAGGGAGGGCCCAGCCCACTGTGAGTGATGGTGTTCCTGAGCTGATGCTCCTGAGTTTTATAAGAAAGCTGCCTGAGCAAGCCACGGAGGGCAAGCCAGTAAGCAACACCCTCCATGGCCTCTGCATCAGCTGCTGCTCCAGCTTCCTGCCCTGCTTGAGTTCCTGTCCGTTTTCTTCAATATTGAACTATGATCTGGAACATAAACCCTTCCCTCCCCAGCTTGCTTTGGTCGTGGTGTTTCATCACAGTAGTAACCCTGACTAAGACAAGCAGCGATGTCTGAACCTCCTAGTATTAAGGTGCTTTGCAGACACGATGACTGTAGCTCCAGAGCCTGTGACAAAGTATGTCTTGTTTGACCCAGCAGGGAAAGGACAGAAAAACCTGAACTTGCAATCTCTGGATTATTTAAATATATGTATCCTTCTCCTGCCACTGTCATATCCTTGCTTGCAATAAAACTGCTGTGTGATTATAAACAGTTTGAGTCCTCTGCCCAGTTTCAGCAATCAGCAATGGAACACTTAAGGTAATTGATACAATTAATGCACTGAGCATAGAGGACAGGAAGACAGAGATCTCGGGGGAGAAGGCTTATTTATTTATTCAGTCTTTATTGAGTGTTTACTGGTTTAAAAAAAAAAAACAACTCTCTCTGGGCAACTGGCAGACAAAAATAACTCAGGCATGACCCTTGATCATAAGATGTTCACATTGGGAAGAAAAATACATAGACAGGCAAACAAAAGCTCACAACCCGTGGTAATAACTGCCCAAGGAGGGGTTTACAAAAGCAACAACAAGGAGAGTAAATCTTTCTGAGGGAGTTTTTTATGGCTCTGTGTTTGCACTTAGAAAAGACAGGCATGAGTTACCAAGAAGTAGAAAGGAGCAGAACAAGGGAAAGGTGTACTCCAAAGAAAGGAGTTGTGTTTGTGAAATATTTCATCAGTAACGAGTGATTTAAACAAACTACGTCATGCAACTGAGTACTATATAAATACTGCCTTGCATTACACTAAAAGGCAAAAGAACATTCTCTAAACACTACCAAACTTATCTATATTATGTGTGTGCCATGTACACTTATGTGCGCATGTATGTGTTTGTGTGTGCCATGTATGAATATATACATGCATGTAAGGGTGCATGTGTGTATGCGAGTGTGTGTGTGTGTGTGTGTGTGTGTGTGGTTTGTGTGTATGTGTGTGGTTTTTAGCCCTGTTCAAGAACTATGACTTAATCATGATGACATACTACTCAGCCACACTCCCTGAGGCAAAAGCTGTATATGAAGAAACATTGGAGGCAAATTCCCAAAGCACTAAAAACACGAAGTCCCAAGGTTAAGGAGTCTATGAATACCAAACAGGATAAATCCAAAGAAATCATATTACACACATAAGATTGATAAAGACAAAAAGCAAAGAAGCCATCTTGCAAGATGACGCTAGATCAATAAAACAGCATCCAGAGTCCAGAAATCAACCCCTGCGTTTATGATGACTTGATTCACAGGAAATGTCAGGAAAATTCAAAATGAATATTCTCTTCAACAAGTGATTAGGCATCCATATGCTAAATATGTATATATAGATATAGATTCTGAACCCTTTCTCACAGAATATGCAAAAAAATTGATCAAGCTGGATGATAGCTCTACCTACAATAACTACAGTCATAACATTTTAAAAATAAGAGCATCAATTTTCATGATCATGTATCGGGCAACGACTGCCTGGCTAGAACACCAAAATCAAAACTGGCAAAAACAACACAAACCAACGAGATTTTATCACAGGAGCATTTGCGTTTCAAAGGCACCGTCAAGAAGGGTAAAAAGGAAACCGATGAAACAAAGCCAGTGTTTATAAATAATGCATATGATAAGGGGTTCATACCCAGAATATTTAAGAACTCTTACACCTTGTAAAAAGTCAAATAATTTCTAAATTTTAAATATGGAATGAACTTTCTCCAAAGACATTAAGCTTGCCAGTAAGCACATAAAAATGTGGCCAACACCATCAATTATCAGGAAAGAGCGATAAAAATCACTAAATAAATAAATAAATAAATAAATCTTCATACCCAGTAAGGTATAACTAGTTTGTGGGGAATTGAGGCCTTCAAGCAAAGCTGGCCCTAGGTATGTATTCAACAAAACAGTTCATTCTGTAAACTTAGAGGGTAACAAATCGTCCAGCAGTTCTGCCCCTAGGTATATACAAAAAAAGGATCAAAGTGCATACGAACACAAACACTTGCATATAAATATTCATAGCAGCACAATGTTCAAAAGTGGGAAATCGCCCAGCTTCTGCCAGTGGCCATTGAGAAATCGCCCAGCTTCTGCCAGTGGCCATTGGGAAAGCAGAAGTTCGGATCTCCTGATGATGGATCATTTAACAGCATGAGATGCTGAGGAGAAAAGGAATGTAGGCATAAACGCCACACTCTGAATTAATCAACTTAGATAAAAACGTCCAGAATGACCAAACTCAGGGACAAAAAACATAGTAGGGTTCAGTCAAAGAATATGCAGTATCCCTCATTGCTAAATAGGTAGTTTCTTTTAGACCAAAAACAAACAAACAATCCCAACATAGCTGGAGAGGTAGCCCAGTGGTTAATAATGAATACAGCTCTTGCAGAGGACCCAAGTTCAGTTCTTAGCACCTACATTCAGCTGCTCAGCACAGGGTGTAACTCCCACTTCAGGGCATCTGACACCCTCTTGTGGCCGGCACAGGAACCTGCACAAAAACTCACATACCCAAACAAAGACACGAATACATACACACAGGTAGAAAAAACATGAAAAACATTTTTCTAAGTCGTGAAATTAGACATCGGTGCTGGCTGCTCAGCTCTGAATGTATTAAACATTGAGTCACACATTTTAGAATTTCATGCCATGCAAATGTTATGGTATGCTAACATCTCAATAAAGCAATTATTGAAAAAAATAAACTAAGACAAAAATAGAAATGATGTAGAAATAAAATAAATAATAAAACATCAAAACTAGAATATATCATCCAGATATAAAAATATCATCAAATCATATTTTAGAAACACTTTATCGTAATATATTTAAACTTGTTAATGAACTTCATCAGTATTTGGGGAAACAAGCCTCACCCACACTGGCACGAGCGGAAGTGTGCCCAAGACTGACAGCCTGAGTTGACTCCCCAGGGGAAGTAGAAAACCAATCTTATGCACCTTGATACATTCACATATGCACCTTGATACATGCAAGCCCATACATAAACATTAAATACATAAAATAAAATACATAAAACTTATCAAGTTTGAGAAAAGATAAACTTTGTTGGTAATATAATATATAACTAGAAAACCCAAATAACTTAGAGAAGTCATTGCATTGGTAACTCAAAAAATTCAAGAATAAAAGATCAAAAGAGAAGAAAAATAAATGTCTGAGCACAATACCATAGTGGTTGACTATGTTAACTATCTACATTGGTTAGTTAGTTAGTTAATAATACTTAGTTAGCTCTATGGCTGCCCTGTGGTAACCATGGAGAAGATGACGGTAGACATCCTGGAAGAGAAGCCAAGCATAACAACATGAAGAACGCCGAGAGAAAGCTGTGGCAGGAGAGACCAGGGAACGCAGAAGAGCCACATGACAGACTGAAAACAGTGTGGAGAACAACAGGGAATCCTCCTTGTCAATAATGACTTTAAACCTAAGTGGATTATGCTCTGCAAACAAAAGGGTGGCTAAATAAATCAAAAGCAGATTCAATTATATAGTGTGTACAAGACACTCACTTTAGATTTCAGGACAGCTTCGGTTGAAAGGAAAGATAGGAAGAAAAATATTCCATTCGAGTGGTATGCAAAAAACGAACAGGGTGGCCATATTTCTATCAGGCAAGATGGAAGCTTCAAGATCAAGGCTTAAGGCTGCCAGAGGACACTCAGGACTCTTTATAGTGATAAAAGTATTTATCAGTCCATCAAGACAAAGCAATTACAACTGCATATATACCCAGTATAGAATGATGGCTCAGTGGTTAAGCGCACTGGCTGTTCTTCTAGAAGACCTGAGTTCAATTCCCAAGCACTACATGGTAGCTCACAACTGGCTGTAACTCCAGTCCTAGGGCATCATGAGCACCAGGTACACATGTAGTACCTAATACATATGTAGTCAAAACATCCCTGTACATAAAAAAATAAATTAAATTTTAAAAAATTAAAATAATCTAGGCATGATGGCAAGTACCTATAATCCTGTCACTCTGAAAACCAAGGCAGAAAAACAGCTAAGTGTCCAAGGTTAGTGGGACTTCATAGTAAGTAGTGGGCTAGCCAGGATTACATAATAAGAATGATATAGATAACTATAAATATGGGTATAGATATATACATACATATTAGATACATATGTGTGCATGTATATGTGTGTGTATACATATGTGCATCCACCTTGACATAACATAAGACATGAATATTTAACAATATAATATTAGCCCAGGATTTCTGTCCTCCAGTCTCAATAACAGCTGGGTGAACCAGAGCAGAAACAGTGAACTTACAGACCCAGGATAAACATAGTTCCAAGCAACATCAGAATCAGAATATGTAATGTCAAATGCACATGGAACCTTCTGCAGGTTAGAGCATGTTCAAAACAGAGCGGTAGGTGCCAGAGCCCGAGAGAAGACAGAGAAACACTAAAAAGGAGTAAAATCCTAACAACAATTAGGAAGGCATGCGTCAGTTCGTGAGATGCGCAGCCCTTCATCCGTGGAGAACAATACTGTACTGCACACACAGCTTTTGAGCAGGTAAATCTCAGATCACGCTCTTGCCAAACGGGGGAAAAAATCACAGTAGTATTGAAGAAACCGAAACTTGCTATGCTGACCTGTGGTAAAATCAGGACTCCTGTCTGTCAAATGAACCAGTGAAACTGAGCTTGCTAGTGCACAGCCCTACACCTCTTGAGGGACTGAAACGGGAAGATCGAGTGTTCAAGGACACTCTAGGCTATACGGTGAAAGATCCTGTCAGAGGAAGAAGGGGAGAAAGAGTGGAAGGGAATGAGCCAAAGGAAAACAGTGGGAGGTGGGAGGTCGCATGCTGGAGTCATTTACACGCAACTGATTTTCTGAGATTATGATGTAATTATGTTTCTCCCTTCTTTCCACCCTTCAAACCCTCCCACTTACCCCCTCTTAAGCTCTCTTTCAAAGTCATGGTCTCTTTTTCCGTTGTTATTCAATATGTGTGTGTGGGTACACATGCAGTCTACATTCTTAGATATATCCTGTTCAATCTGTATAATAATGTTACATGCGTGTACATATTTTCATGGCTGACCATTTGGTACTGGATATCCAATTACTGTGTTCTTCCCTGGGGAAGATTATTCCTCCCTCACTCTCAGCTTTCCTCAGTTGCCTGTGGTTCCTTGTGTAGGGTTGAAGCCTTGTGGGCTTTTCTCCATCCACTTAGGGATGTCTATTCGTTGGTAAGCAAGGCACTGTCCTTGTTCTGATCATATTGAGGCAGTCATGTCGGTGAGAATTTGTGGATGTAGCTCCTGGTTTCTAGGAGATACAATTCCATGGCAGGCAAACTCCCTGATTCTCTGGCTCTGTCTTCTTATCCTCTCTTCTGCTGTGTTCCCCCAGCCTCAGCTGCACTTCGGGAGTGTTTTGTAGTTGTACTCTCTGGGACTGGACTTCATAGCTCCTGACTGATTGGTTGTAGTTTTGTGTAACAGTCTCCATCCACTGCAAAGACAAGCCTCCCAACCAGGTGGTGATGGAGGTGGTGGTGGTGGAGGTGATGGAGGTGGTGATGGAGGTGGTGGTGGTGGTGGTGGTGGTGGTGGTGGTGGTG
>NW_021627712.1:0-16748 GCF_004785775.1 Grammomys surdaster | reverse complement strand
GGTGGTGGAGGTGGTGGTGGAGGTGGTGGTGGTGGTGGTGGTGGTGGAGGTGGTGGTGGTGGTGGTGGTGGTGGTGGTTGTGTACTCCTTTAACCCCAGCACTCAGGGGGCAGAAGCAGGCCGATCTCTCTGAGTTCAGGGCCAGCCTGGTTTACAGGGCAAGTTCCAGAACAGACAGGGTTACACAAAGAAATGTTAACTCAAAAAGCCATGGGGGAGCAGGGGGGAGGGCAGGCTTCCTTGATGAGGCTACCTCTACCTGTAGGTATAAAGACAAATGTTTAACTTGTTAGGATTATCCCAAATTCAGTAAGAAAAAAAAAAAGACCTTGTAGTTAACAGATAATCCCACCATGATAGGTGGGATTTAAGTCTTTAATTCCACATTATATCATGATATCATGATATCATGATCATGAAGCTGTCTGAGGGGACTGTGAATTGGTACAGTGGCTAGTCTTTGCATCTCTCTGTAACAAAATTCCTGACAAAACCAACTTCGGGAAAGGCCAGGTCTGCTCTGGTTCACTGCCTTGAGGGTTCAGCTCCAGGGTCTGCTGAGCACACTCGGCCTGACATGAGGCCAGATATCATGGCAGAGCAGGTCGGTCACCTTCTGACAGCAGGAAGCACAGACAGCAGACAGGAAGGAACCAGTGCAAGATATACCATTCCAACACCCATCCCCAACCTTGTCAGAGTGGACCAACTGGCCTATGAGTAGTGCCCCCAGCTGGGTGCTAGTCAATACCCAAGTTAGTGAGTCTTCAGCATACCCAAACTTCTGCAACTGCTGGGAAAAAGGAACTTGGCAGAATCTACAAAATTAAGCACAGACCGGCCGTACAATTTAGCAATTCCACCTGAGGTGCATGGATAGCCGAGGGAAATGCAAACGTACGTACCAAAATACATGGAAAAAATATTGGCAGGAGAATTATTCGTAACTGCTGAATATCGCAGATTAAACAGACGCTATACAAAAGAAGCGACTTGTTATTCTCAAAGTGAAAGATTTTTTGCTCAAATCTACAGAGCAGTCATGTAAGCCTTCCTCCGTTCCACCACCACACCCAGAGTGAGTCTTCTAAACACAAAGCTTCTTTGATGTCCCAATGCCTGATTTGTTCATGTCTGTCCCAACCTCGCTAGCCATGTTCAGCCAAGGTATCTCCTAACCACAGACAAAGAAGACCAGCTGAGACCAGGATAACCAGCCAACTGATCACTATCCCCAGTGCCAAATCACAGAATTGAGAGCTAAATGCAATTGTTTAGGGTAATAAGCTTGAACACGTTTTATAATGAAACGACAGCTAGCCACGCCAGTTCCCTCATTCGAGAGGGCTCATAGATCCAGGGTCTTTCCGAAAAGCTGGAATTGTGGCAGATACCTGGTGCCGAGTTTAACATTGCATTGCTTACCAGGATCAGAACAAAAATGGCATAACTGAGGAATCAACCTCTGATGGGAGAGGATGCCTAAAAAAAAATCAGCCATCGATTAAAATGACGCTCTAAGGTGGCTTGGGGGCTTTGTGGGTTAACTGCTTTGTCGGTTGGTTGGGTCTTTGACACAGTCACCTTAGACAACACTTAAAACTCACTGTGGAGCTGAGGCTGGTCTTGAACCCCCTCGGTCCTCTGACTCCACTTCTCCAGTGCTGGGATTACAGACTTGTGCCATCAAACACAGATTCAACGCAATAACATTTATTAAAATACAGCAATTTTGGTTTTTTTTGTTTTTTTGGGTTTGTTTTTTGTTTTTTGCTTTGTTTGTTTGTTTTGTTGTTGTTTTTGTTTTGTTTGTTTTGTTGTTGGGGTTTTTTTTTTTTTTTTTGAAGCATGATCTGACTACATAGCGCTGGCTGGCCTGTTTAGACTAGGCTGAGCTCAAACTCAAAGGTTCTCCAACCTCTCCCTTCTGAGTGCTGAAATTAAAATCATGAACCACCACACCCAGATCAAAATCAATTCTTTAAAACCCGAACTGAATGAGATATTTAAATTTTACAGAAAGCCTGTATCAGACAGCGATATAAACACAATATCTATTTAACATTCAGAGATGCCGGTAGAGAAGTCAAGAAATGGTCAGTGGTACTAAAAAAACCGTGAAAGGGGCACTCTTCTTCTCGGCCTGTTTAACTTCAAACAGTGACCGCCACTTTGTAGGAAGCTCCGTGAAGCACAGGCTCGCTCACTCCGGTTCTTCCTCCAGCGCCCGGTCGACAGGCCTCACGGGCACATCAGTCAAGGAAGAGGAAGAGCAGCTGTTGGGACTCAGCACAGACGGAGTCTGCAAAGCCAGTAAAAAGCAACTTCAATTTAGACATTGCTTTCCGCTTCAGAATTACAGAGACAAGATTACATTAAAGAACCTGCTAGAAGAGGCAGACAAAATGCGTTCGTCTCAAAGCTCTATAGCCAAACGTTTTTAATGATCTTACCACAAGCTCACTAAAATTAAAATAAAAATCTCAAAACGCTTTCCCTGATTATCTTTCCTAAATGGATTTGAAGCAAATCACTGAGGGGTGGGGGTGTGTTTTTATGCAACACATTATTCTTTATGGAGCCTCTTATGTATTTAGCAATTAATGACGGTCCCATTTCCCTGAGGAGCAGTCTCGGACCGGCACACGCAGAGGAAACACTACCATCTCTGTCCCTAACTGCAATGAATAAAAATCACCAACCAACTCAGCTGCAGAGAATGACATTGAAATAGTATAAATAAAGAAAGGAGGTTCAAATAGATTAAATTGGGAAAATGCTTTAAGTCATAAAAATAGTGTCTCTTCGTGGGTTAGGATAGTTACCCAAGGCTAGTGGGGTGTCCCATGTTTTAGGGTGCACTCAGTATTTCCAGAGGAAAAAGTTCGGTTCTCAGCGCCCATATTAGGTGGCTTACAACTGCTTGCACATCCAGTTCAGGGGGGATTTGATATCTCTGGCTTTTGTAAGCACTTGCACTCATGTGCAAAACTGCTCACTTGCACACACACACACACATGTACATACATACACAACTAAAATAAAACATAAAGTGTTTTAGAACAATGATATTAATATCAGGTGCCTTCTAGCATGAACTTACTACTGTGTCCATGCTATCTGCCACAGACATTACAAATCTAGTATTAAACTGAATATTACATATGACTCTTCCCCTATAATTAAAGACAGGCATATTCTTCCTCTTCACAGTAAAAGAGAAGCAAACGGAATTTCTACATCCTGTATATATAAATGAAGAGCCAATATGTTCAGCACTATACACACCGTGGCCCTCAAATTTAATCTCCAAAATACTCTGCCAAAGATGATTGTTAGTCAGGGAATGTGAGCCTCTGGGTTCATCTTCTCCCTTCATCTCTTGCCCAAGAGTATTAAAAGCAAATGACCATCAACACTATATTCTTAATTTTCCAAGACTGTTCAAAGGGACCATGAATGGAATCACCGGCTCCCTGCTCCTTTCAGTGATTAATCAGGAATGGAGATATTTGGTGCATCTCTGTAGAGAAGGCAAACTTGAATTACTGCTGTTCCCATCATGGCATTAGCATCTTTCAGTTGATCAAGTCAGAGAGGCAGTTCTGGAGCTGAGGTTTGATCCCTGGGACCCACATAAAAAAATGGAAAGAGAGAACCAGTTCCACAATGTTGTCCTCTGACCTACACACACACACACACAGGCACACAGGCACACACACAGGCACACAGGCACACAAGCTGTGATACACTCACCCACCTATGCATGTACAGACACAGATAATAAATACGATGTGTTTTTAAAATGTCCTGAGTGTGTTCAGTCCATAAGCAGGCGAACTGTTAGTCACATGAGGTGAAACCAGCTCAGTGAGAAAGTCCAGGCAACCAGTCTCTAGCCATCAGATGCACAAACAAAGGAAATGACAAGATTTGAGACACTGGTTTCTGGAGAGGTGGTACTTCTCTCTTTCTTTCTCTCTTTCTTTCTTTCTTTCTTTCTTTATTTATTTATTTATTTATTTATTTTTTGGTTTTTCGAGACAGGGTTTCTCTGTGTAGCCCTGGCTGTCCTGGAACTCACTCTGTAGACCAGGCTAGCCTCGAACTCTCGAACTCAGAAATATGCCTGCCTCTGCCTCCCAAGTGCTGGGACTAAAGGCGTGCGCCACCACTGCCCGGCAAGGTGGTACTTCTAAGGCATAGAAATAGGTTGCTATGACAACCATAGATAACTGAGGCAGACAGGCTCTGTGGTGGTTTGAATGAATGTGACCCCCACAGGCTCGTAGGGACTAATAAGGAGATGTGGCCTTGTTGGAGGAAGTGTGTCACGAGGGATGGGTTTTGAGATTTCAAATGTTCAAGCCAGACTATGCTCTCTTCCTGCCGCCTGAGGATCCAGATGTAGAACTCTCAGTCAGCTGTTTCCCTAACACCATGTCTGCCTCCATTCCTCCATAGGTTCTACCCTGATGACAACGGACTAAACCTCTGAACTGTAAGACAGCACCAGTTCATTGCTTTTGTTTATAAGCGTTGCTGTTCTCATGGTGTTTGTTGACAGCCATAGAATCCCTAAAACAGGCTTTCATACTCAGAAGGAACCACAACTTCTTCAAAAATCAACACCCAGTCAAGTCAGTACATGTTGTCCAATCTCAGCCATCTACCGAACACCATGTCATGGAAGCTAGCTCTCACTGGTTCAGCTAGCCAGCTGCCCCTCCCCCAGCACTGGAATTACAGACTAATCTACTTTGTTTTCTGTCTCTGTGATAAGACACCAACCCAAATCAACTGGGAAGAGGAAAGGGTTTATTTGTTAACACTCCATCATCAGGGGAAGGCAAAAGCTGGGAGCTGGAGGCAAGAACTGAAGCAGAGGCCATGAGAAGTGCTGGAGAATGTCACAGGGAGGGACTGAGAGTGAGGGTTTGCTATTCAAGTCTCCATCGGCTGTCACAAAGTACCTGAGATTGTTAAACCATAAAACAAAAAGGTTTATTCAGGCTTGCATTTTTTTATTGCTGTTGTTATTTGTTTGTTTGTTTGTTTGTTTGTTTTATTTCTTTTTTTGAACATGAAATGCTTTTTTATAGCATGTTTTACAAGGGGAGGGGGTAAGAGGGTCCAGGTGGTGGAAAAGTACAAAATCTTCTTGGCCTGTGCCTTGAAACATGTCATGGTCTATATGGTACACTGCCTTGAATTATGATCTACCTGCAGTTCTTCAGAAGATATGGTACACTGCTTGAGTTATGGTCTCCCTGCTATTCTTAAGAAGACATGGTACTCTGCTTTGAGTCTATATGCAGTTGCTAAGCAGGATCTTGCAGTTGCCAAGCTTCAGAGGACATTGTGCAGGTGGGGAAAGGTAGGGGGTAAGGGTAAGGGCGAGGGTCCTGGCTTCTGGCATCTCCCCCTTCTCTGTTTAGTTAGAGAAGGCGTCTTATGTTCAATCCCAACTATGTGAGTTTTGAATTTGGATGTCTAATTATGGGGGGTCTTAGACAAGTTCACAACCCCAAAACACTGATGTGAGACGAGTCACATCGATGGTCGAAGGTTTTAGGCTGTCGACGATGGGCAACGTCAAGGGACTCCGATGTGGGTGAAAGGAGGGTGAGGGCCCTGTCTTAGGCCATGTAGGCTGCACCCACTCCCAGCACCACGCACTCCTTTTCGGCTGCATTGGGTGGGCCCCTGGGAAGTGGACCTACAATAATCCCGTCATTGGGCTAACTCACAGCCATCCTAGACTCTTGTAAATGTTCAAGTTACCAACCATTTGTCAGTTTGGGGTGTAATATTGTCATAAAGGAAGGCTCCCCAATGTTAGCGGCCATATCAAGGGTGGCCTTGGTTTAGGAAAAAGCCAATTTTTGTTGTGGTGATCAAGAGGCCAAGCTCTCTAGCGAGAGAAATGAGGGCAAAGCCAGGCATACCAGGAACCCTTCTGGAGGGCGTGGAAGTCTAGGGGTCGACCGTAGGGGGAGGCAGGGGAGCTGACAGCTGTGTCAGTCTCCTGCGGAGTCACTTCTGGATCCTCTGCAATTTTCAGCTGATGGTAATGAACTTCAACTGCCTTCTTGATGGCAGCATCAACCTGGTTCCGTGGACGACAGGTCACGGGCGATGATCTCTGTCTTGCTCAATCTTGATTTCGTGCGCACATCCTCTCAATGAGGGTCTGACCGGATGGGTCCGTGCCTCGAGCCCCACGTCTGGGTGCCACTTGACCCGACCGGCGGGTCCTGGTTATTCGTGGGGGCGAGGAGGACTGCAACCTGCTATTCTTCAGAAGATATGGTACACTGCTTGAGTTATGGTCTCCCTGCTATTCTTCAGATGATATGGTACACTGCTTTGAGTCTATCTGCAGTTGCCAAGCAGGATCTTGCAGTTGCCCAGCTTCAGGGGACCTTGTGCAGGTGGGAAAAGGTAGGGGGTGAGGGTAAGGGCGAGGCTCCTGGCTTCTGGTCCATCTGGGTTAGAACTTCTAATAGCAGGCATCACGGGTGATTCAATTTTACCTGGGATGCTGCGTGAGTTCAAGCTCCTGGGAGTCCCTGTTTTTCTTGGTTTTCTGCGGTTGGGTACGGAGCTGCTGCCTGCGACCTGCTCTAGGCTCGGTCCCAAACCGGAAGTCTCTTGTTTTGTTTTTTGATGCTCCAACTCATGATCAGATACAGCCATCTTGTTTAGTTTCCTAGAAGAAGATGCTGGATGTTAATGTCAGGAAGCATGTGACAGATCAGAAAGCAAAAGAAGCCAGGGTCCCAGAACATGTTCCCAATGGCCTACAGACCTCCCACAAGACTCTCAATCCCCTGAGATGCCATCTTTTTTTAAAAAAATAAATCTTTTTTTTACTTATTTTATTTATATGAGTACACTGTCTTCAGACACTCCAGTAGAGGGCATCAGATTCCATTACAGAGGGTTGTGAGCCACCATGTGGCTGCTGGGAATTGAACTCAGGACCTCTGGAAGAACAGTCAGTGCTCTTAACCCCTTAGCCATCTCTCCAGCCCCCCCGCCATCATTTCTTGATACCACCACTTGGGGTGTGAGACTTTAACCCTGGGGCCTTTAGCAGACCATCAGAAACCAGGTTATACCTGGGAGGCAAAATGACTCTATCAAGGAGCAAGGAGAATACGTCACATTTAATAATATACATAATACAGAAGGCATAACATAAATATGTGTGTATATGTGTGTATGAATTATATATGTTTATACTAATATTCCACTCAACGATATTTATTTTAAGGAACGGGCTGATACGGCTTCAGGGACAAGCCAGTACAGAGTCCATAGAGCAGGCAACAGTTTAGAACTCTAGGCAGGAGCCAACTTTTCTTTTACATTTTCTTTCTTCCTTTCTCTTTTTCTTTTTCCCCCCCAGATTTATTTATTTATTTTATGAGTAAGACTGTTTCTTCTGCATGCATGTACATAAACCTCATGCCTGTCTGGTGCCCACAGAGGTCAGAAGAAGGCATCAGATCCCCTGGAACTAGACTTATGGACGGTTGTGTCATCAAGTAGGTGCTAAAAATGGAACTCAAATCCTCTGCAAGACCAGCAAGTTCTTAACTGCTGAGCCATCTCTCCAGGCCCTCAACTGTGCCATCTCGAGGCAGAATATTATGCCCCTCAAGATAACTGAGGTTTTGTTCTTAAATGCATTCGAGTGACTAGTTAAGGTCCTCTCACATTATTGAGGGAAATGTCAAGTGTTGTACATGTTTAATTAAAGTAAAATGTTATAAATGTTAACCGCGTCTATAAAATCCCTTCAAAACAACCATACTCATCTTCCTGATTGACCGAGTAGCCGAGCGCCGACAGCCTGTCCACAGAAGCACACAGCTTAGGACATGCATAAATTAAGCTGAAACCCCTAGGAAAGACAGAGCCAGCCCTGTACTGAACAGAAAACAGAACAATTCAGGCAAGAGGAAGTGGCCATGCTGAAGCTCCAAAGCTGAGCTAAGTGTAAGAAGAAGCAAACAGAAGTCCCCATGACTAGTGCAACCCGACCTGGGAAGCAGGAGGGTGTGTCCCTCCGGAGACTCTAGCAGAGACCGGTTCATTTACAGCACATTATATTAAAAGTTGTGCTGCATTCTAAATACCATAAGGAGACAGCCGCCAGAGCCCAGCCGGGTCTCCCATTTTGCTCCCCCATTTTTTTAACTAGGTTTACATTCCCAGGCACTAGAACCTGCTTCTCTAAATATTTTGTTAGTTGTCTGTTGAACCCATAAAAGAATGTAAAACTTGCTGTTATCTTAACCAAAGTACCTAAGTTGTAAAAAAAAATATGTAACCAGTTGCCTGCCGAGCCCTCAATAACTGCATGCATTTGACCAGCTCCTTTGTTCCTTTATCATCTTGAGCTTCCAGACCAAATATAGAAAGATGAATTAGGCCCTTGGATTCTGGATAGAAAGTCTAAGGGAATGAGTTAAGGGCCTTCAAGCCCAGCACCCAGGAAAAGGCTCCATCTCCAACAGATACTCCCTAGTTTGACCCTTAATGTCAAATTTCTATTGGATGACCCTGAGCTCACCAAGCCCCCTCATTTTTTGGTTTTCACCCTTTAAATATGCAATACAGCTTCCCCTCAGGGACACGGTTAAGACCCCGAGCTGCTGCCTCCCTGGGTGCTCAGAAAGTACGGCTTTCATTTCGAAGTTTCCAGTCTGTGAAGTGAGTTTTCTCAGCTCCCCTCCCTAACCCAACAGTATAATAGGAAGGAAGTTGTTGTATTATTTTAAAGACCACTTCGATAGCAAATGGATTATAATCACAAAAGAACAGGGTAGCCAGGAGACAATTTAGGAAACTATTCATTTGCTCTGGCCAAAGTTACTCTAAATTTGCCTCCTGCAATAGTGGTCAAAGAGGGAAAGCAAATGAATCCAGATGTGCTCCAAGAACTAGAAAGTCTTGCTGATGGCTGGGCATGGAGTAGGGGCTGGGATGAGGTGTAAGACTGGGACTTACTTGGGAAAGACATCAACACTAAAGACATAAACGTGAGCCGAGTGTGTACCACACGTGTAATCCCAGCTGGAGAAGCAGAAAGAGAAGGAGCCCTGGGGCTTGTTGATCACCCAGTCTAAGCAGGCAGCAAGCTCTGCCTTCATCAAGAAACTTTGTATCAAACTAATGAAGGGCAGAGCTACAGAGGTGGCCCCGTGCTAAAGAGCAATTGTTCTTGCACAGAAGCTGGATTTGGTTCCCAGCACCCACATGGTAACTCTCAAACCGTGTCTGAGATTTGAGTTCCAGGGAACCTGGCAACTTCTGGCCTCAGTGGGCACTGCCGTACATGGAGCATAGACATAAGTGCAGACAAAACAACCATATATGTAAAATAGCAAGAAATAAGTAAATGGAGGGGGGGAGGGGGAGGGAGGAGGGGTGGGGGGAAGGGAGGGCTTTTAAATAAGGTGGGGAGTGTTAACAAGAGATTCGATGCTCACCTCTGGCCTCCGTTATGCACATATATGTGCTGGGCAAGAGTCAGCTGTTGCTCTCACGACATAGCAGAATGACAATAATTAACAATATTTAGTTATACATCTAAAAGGAAATGACCCTTCACATGCTCATCATAAAGAAGGAATAAAGTTAGAAGTCAGGGGTGTTCCACACCTGAGTTGATCATTATCCAACATATATGAGTTTAAAGCATCATGCCGTACCTCATGAATATATACAAAAGCCCATGGCAATCAAAAAAAAAAGTTAAAAGGGAAAGATACGTTGTGCCGAATGGAAGTAAAATAAAATTCCAAATTTTGTGAGACACAGAGTAAATGACACTGAGGAGGACATTGATAGCAGAGCTGGCATATACTAAAAAATCCGCAAGTCCCAAATCAGTAATTCAGTCTCTCCTAAAGAACCTGGACCAGTGCTGGAGAGACAATTAAGTCAATTAAGGCACCAAGAGCTCTTGCAAAGGAAACACAAGTTCCAGGGAGCCCTGACGCCCCCTGCTGGCCTCCACAGGCACTTCACACGGGTGCCATATGCACCTTCATGCAGACAAAGTAGCCATACGCAAAATACATAAACGGATAAATCTTTAAAAATGAACCTGGAAAACAAAGAGCAATAAAAAAAACAGAAATAGTAAAAGTAAAAGAAGAAATCGGCGAAACAGAAAATCAATAAAGAAAAATCAATGACAACACACTTGATTCTTCGAGGAATTAATAAAATGAAATGTACGAACCTCTGTTATCAGACTATCAGAGGAGGGAAAAGGTAAAAGACATAAGCAAGTATCAGAAAAGAGGCACCACTATAGGAAAGCCCATATACACCAAGGAGAGAGCAATGGAGTGCCGAAAACAAGATTAAGCACAAATTGACACTTTAAGCTCTTAACTGCTGGGGTTATCTTTTGTACATTGTGTGAAGGTGTGGCTCTGTATATTTAATTGTTTATTCCGTACTGGCAAAGAGTTATGGCCCTTCACCAGGTTTTCTACTTCGCCTTACTCACTTGCTGATTGGTATCACTCACTTAATCAAAATCTGACAGCCAGTGGCTGAACAGGAAGGGGAAAGTGGAACAGGAAGGGGAAGGTGCAGAGAGAGGATCTCTGGGAGAAGAAGGAAATGGGGGGATTCACCAGCAGGACATGTAGAAGAACAGTTGTACCAGGGCTGAGAGAGAGTTAAAGAACTAGCCACGTGGCAGGACATAGGTCAGACTAGCCGGGACAACTTAGATGAGGTAGCCAGGAATCTGCCCAGCTATGCACCTAATCTTCAATAGATATTAGTAAGTTCCAGTGTCATTATTTAACTGCTGGTGGGAATGAGAAAGTCCCATTAATGCTCAACCTTCCTAATGCTGTGACCCTTTAATACAGTGCCCCATGTGTGGTGACCATAAAATGCTTATAGTCAACCTCCCTAGTGTTGTGACCCTTTAATACAGTTCCCCATGTGTGGTGAGCCCCAAATATAAAATACTTTTCATTGCTACTCCACAACCCTAATTTTGCCACTACTATGAATTGTAATATAAATGTCTGTGTTTTCCGATGGCCTTAGGCTACCTGTGAAAGGGTTATTTGACCCCCAATGGGGTTGTGACCCACGGGTTGAGAACCACAACATTAAAGGCAATGTATCACTACTTCAGAAAGAAAATAACAATTACCACGATTCTCTCAAAATAAGATGACTAATGTGGGTTAATATATAACCATTAAGAAAACTAAACATGTGACTTAAAACCCACACACACACCCAAAAAAATCTCCAAATCTGGTCAGGTTCACGGAAATTCTGCCAATGAAAGCAACGAGTGGTGACAAGCACCGCACCGGTACTCCTCGCACTTGGGAGGCAGAGGCCGTAGGATCTGGAGTTCAAGGTCAGCCTCCTACATAGTAAGTCTGAGGCCAGCATGCACTACAGGAGACCCCATCTCAAACGACCAAATAAAAACAATCATGCTAACCATTTTTCAAAAATTGATCCTGATCCCATACAGACCCTTTCACAACATACAGGAGAGACTTTCCCAGTTCATTTTACATTCATTTGTCTAATAACAAAACCAAAAAGAAAAGCTAGGCAGTGGTGGAACACGCCTTTGAGCCCAGCCCAAAGGGAGGTGGAGACAGGTGAAACTCTAAGTTCTAGGCCAGCCTGGTCTACAGAATGAGTTCTAGAACAGCCAGGCTATACAGAGAAACCCTGTCTCGAAAAACCAAGTACGTGCACGACACAAACACACACACACACACACACACACACACACACGCGCGCGCGCGCGTGCTCGCTCAAAAAAAAAAGAAAGAAAATAAATAAATAAATAAATAAAATGGAAGAAAAAGAAGAAACGACATTTTGAGGGGAGAAAAGGGCAAATTAAAGACCAATGTCCCTAATAAAGATACGCAAATGTAGCAAATAGAACGCAGCACTGCGCAACAGAATCACACACACCCCCGACGTGCTTCGGGTTGTATATAAAATGTCCTCCTAAGGTGTTTGAAGACTTGGTCTCCAATGGGGGGCGCTGTTTGAGAAGGTTGTGAAATGTTTAGGAGGAGGAGGATCCTACCAGAAAAAAGAGGATCCGCCATAGGGCTGGCTGCTTCGTGAATTTTCTCTGCTTCCATATTGGCCCAGATTCAAGAAGCTCCCTTGGCCACAGCCCAGAACCACGCCATCCTTTGCTGGCCATGACGGAGTGCTTCCCCTCAACCCTTTCCTCCCCTTGGTTTGTTCCTTTTTGTTATTTGACCACAGTGATGAGAGCAGTAATTGTAGTTACCATAGGGAATTGATTCCAGAGTTGCAAGATAAATGCGACATTTGAAAAATAACCAACATTATCCATTAATTAAGCTACTGAAGAAAAGCTATATGGTATACAAGGGATGAAGAAAAAATTCACAAGATTCAATATCAGTTCATGATTTTAAAACAAAATAGTGGTGATATTCAACTTGAAAGGGACCAATTGCAAGAACAGCTTCAAATAACATGCTTTCTGGTAAAACACAATAATTTATGCTCAAAGTCAAGAGCAAGCCAAGGCTGAGCATTCTTTTGCTCTTTGACATAATGCTTGAGTCGCTAGTCAGTGCAAGTATGGCCAAAACAAATAAATACAAGTATGTCATTATGGTCATAAAAAATACCAAGCAACTTCACAAAAGCTTCATCTAGCATTAATAAGTGTGTCCAGATAAGTAAATAGGATACAAGATAAATACACAAAATTCAATTATGAAGACTAACAGTGAAGACATGGGCTTCAAAATGAAAATTAAAATATCAGTTGCAATTGCTAAAACTTAAAATATTTCAGTGTGAGTCTCACGAAAGATATATAAGGACTTGTTGGCTAGAACTTAGAAAACCTGATGAATGAATTCAAAGACTAAGAAAGTGAAAGACACAGCGTGCTTGTCACTGGACAACTGAACATGGCAATGACATAATTTCTCAGTCTCTTTCCCCATTAGCATTCAAGTTTAATGCTATTTCTCTCAAAATCTCAGCAGAACATTTTGTGGCTGTACGTAAGATTTCTCTAATAAACCGTGACTGTAGAAAAGCAGAGGAACTAGAATTGTTCATGATTCTGAAAAGGAAAAAGAAAATGGGAAAAGCCTTCTTACTGTTCAGTGTGATAACACACACACACACACACACAAATATAGACACAGATATAGATATGAAAAGTGCGGTATTGACTAAGAGGTAGACACACTTACCAGAGGGACAAGATAAAGAACACAGAAATCAGCCTGACAAAAGCACCCAGAAACTTTCTTACTTTGTCTAAGACCAACTCAATGAAAAGGAGAGATTAACAACAAATGGCAGAAGAACATTTACATATCCATAAGTAATGCATGATGTCTGTAAAGCATGAATTTGACCTCACTTGTCAGGCAAAAGAAGAAAAAAAAAGATAACAGACTTAAATATTGACCAGGTGTGATGGTGTATACCTGTGTGATGGTTTGTACATTCTTGGCCCAGGAAATGGCATTATTAGAAGGTGTGGCCTTGTTGGAGTAGGTGTGTCACTGTGGGTGTTGGGCTTTAAGACCCTCATCCTAGCTACCTGAAAGCCAGTATTCTGCTAGCAGCCTTCAGATGAAGATGTAGACCTCTCAGCTCCTCCTGTACCATTTCTGCCTGGATGCTGCCATGTTCCTGCCTTGATGCTAATGGACTGAACCTCTGAACCTGTAAGCCAGCTCCAATTAAATATTGTCATTTATAAGAATTGCCTTGGTCATGGTGTCTGTTCACAGCAGTAAAATCTTAACTAAGACAACCTGAAATCCCATCACTTGGGAGGCAAATGTAGACTGGCCTCTACATTTAAGTCCAGCCTGGTCTACACAGCAAGTTCTAGGCGAGTGAGAGCTATATAGTAAGACCCTGTCTCAAAATCCAAACAAAACAGACTTAAATGCAAAACATAACACCATACAAAATTTAGGGGAAAAAAAGTATTAAGATTCTAAAACCAGGGCTGGAGAGATGGCTCAGCTGTTAAAGGCTAGGCTTATAACCAAAAATATAAGATTCTAAAACCAGGCAAACACTGTTTATACTTACCATCAAAAGATAATACTTAATAGGAGGAAAATGATAGATTTTAATTCATCAGAATTAAAATTCTTGCTGTCTACTCCCAACAAAGGACCAGTGTCTAGAACAACATAGAGTTCCCAGAACTTAAACACCTGAGGATGGTATGACCCAAGTAATCAAAAGCCCTGGATACTTATTCCAGAGAAATAACTGGTGTTCAAACAGAAAGTCTGTGTAAACATTTCCTGTAGTTCATTCACAATAGCTCAAACGTAGAAAGAGCAACTGTCCATAGAAAAATGACTTTTTTAAACCTGGATTTTATTCATCCCTGTGTTGTGCTAAATATTGTCAACATGACATGCTCTAGAACAAAGGTTCTCAACCTGTGGGTCTCGAACCCTCTGGGGGCCAAATAACCCTTTCCCGGATGTCACGTATCAGATAAAAAAAAAAATACATAATGAAGTGACAACAAAATGATTCCATGATTGAGGATCAACTCAACATGCAGAACTATTAAAGGCTCATAGCATTAGAGAGGTTGAGAACCGCTGCTCTAGAGTCTCCTAGGAGACTAGCCTCTGGGCGTTTCTGTGAGAGATTATCTAGATTAGCTTAATTCAGGTGAGAAGAGTCACCTTAACTGAATACCAGTAAACAGGCTGGTGTCTTAAAATCAGTGAGAAGAAAGTGAGGTGAACATCACCACCCGCCACTCTCTGCCACCCAGCTGTGGATATACCGTGACCTGCCTCCTTCCTCTCTTCCTGCCGCCATGACTCCTAGGCCTGATGCCATGTCTTCCCTGATGAGATGGGCTCTCCAGAGTTATGAGTCAGAGGACACCCTTTCTACGCTGTGGTGGTTTGAATATGCTTGGCCCAGGAAGTGGTACTGTTAGGAGGTGTAGCTTTGTTAGAGGAAGTGTGTCACTATGGAAGTTGGTCTGGAGGTCTCCTCTTGTGCTCAGGCTCTACCCAGTGCAGAAGAGAGCTTCATTTTAACTACCTGTGGATGCGCCAACCTTCCTGCTTGCCTTCTCTCCCCTCCCTCTCCCTCTTGTTCCGGCCCCGATCGCTCCAGACCCCTGCTCACTCCATCCTAGTTGCCTTCAAATCAAGATGCAGGACTCTCAGCTCCTTCTCTAGCACCATGTCTGCCTGCATGCTGCCATGCTTCCTGCTATGATGATAATGGACTGAATCGCTGAACTGTAAGCCAGCCTCAATCAAATGTTTGCCTTTGTAAAAATTGCCCTGGTCATGGTGTCTCTTTATAGCAATGGAAACCCTAAGTAAGACATACTATAAGTTTATTTTTAGCACAGCAACAAAAGGACAACCAGGATGATCTACAGATGCTGAGTCCCCCTCAAGAGGCTGGTAAGGTGCCCACGGCCAAATGGGTTGGCTTTATGTGTGCATTGAGTGTTAATATAATAAAGAACAAAAAACCAAAACAAACCAAAACGTGAGATGGAGATGGCTTCGAGGTTAAAACCATATATTGCCCTTAAAGAGTTCAGGCTCTACCACCCATGTCCCGTTACCTGTAACTCCAGCTCTAGAGGATCTGATGCCCTCTTCTGGCCTACAAGGACATTGCTCCCATGTGCTCAGATACCCATGTGCTCCCAGGCTCAGATACACTCATATGCATAAACTCACACTCAGATACACACATGATGTTCAATTAGTTTTTGTCAACCTAACACAAACTAGAGTCATATAGGCGGAGAAAATGTCAATTGTAGAATTTCTTCCCTCAGACTGGCCTATGGACAGGGCTGAGGGTCATTTTCTAGACTAATGGTCGCTATGACCGGGTCCAGCCCACAGCGGAAGGTGCCACCCCTCCTGGACTGGTAGTCCTACACTGTATGAAAAAGCAACATGAGCAAGCCATGAGGAGTAAGGCCATAGGCAGTGTCCCCCTGGGCTCTCTGGGTTCACTCTTCCCTCCAAGTCCCTGCCTAGACCTCTTGCCTCTTCTCTTACTGACCCACAAGCCAAATAAACCCTTCCCTCCCCAAATTGGCTTTAGTCAACATTTTATTACAGCCACAGAAACCAAACTAGGACACATATACAGATAGTTTAAAGTGAAATTAAAGTATTGACCAAAGACATGTTAAAACCTGTTTTAATTTGTCATTTCTGACACGGTCTCTCTCCTTCACTTCCCTCCTCTTTCCCTCCATCTTCTCTTTTCCTTTCTCTCCCTTCTCTTTCCTTTGTCCTCGTTCTCAGAAACACCTATTAGCATCCAGTTGGCCCTTGGGGAATGTTCTGATGAGGTTCTGTGGATAAGTGCCTTACACACAGCAGGACTGAAGATGGAGAAGTTCAAGGTCGAGATGCTAGCAGGCTTGGTATCTGCTTAGGGCTTGCTTTCTCACGTCTGGGCCTTCTTGCTGTGTGGTCACTGGCAGAGAGGAGGAAGGATCCCTTTGGACCTCTTTTGCAAGGACACTAATTTATGAGGGATCCTTTATGTCTAATCACCTTCCCAGGGCCCTACCTCCTAATACCTTCATCTTAAAGAAAAGAGTTCTTTTTCTTTTGAGGGAAAGCAGGATTCAAAGTAGATTCTCTCTCTCTCTCTCTCTCTCTCTCTCTCTCTCTCTCTCTCTCTCT
>NW_021627711.1:0-21048 GCF_004785775.1 Grammomys surdaster | reverse complement strand
ATATAGATATAGATATAGATATAGATATAGATATAGATATAGATATAGATATATGCTTTCATTTGTGGTTCCTAGCTTACAACTCCCTCCTCAGGACAGGACATAGGAACAAGAATGATAAATTCCCCACAGCAGATCACAGAAACTCTAACTCTCCCTCCTGCCTTTCTGCCTTGGGACTAACTATAAAGAATTCATCTGCCCTACCTCTGTCTGGTTAAGACAAGAGGTCACACAGATGACATACTTCATTCCAGAGGAATCTTGCCTCAAGCCCTGGAGGAAAGTTCACAGCCTAGAGAGGCCAAATGCTAACTCAGACAGCTCTGGCTGGATCTGCCCACCCAGTTGGATAATATCTTTTCAGAAACACCCATTTGTTCTTTTTTGTCCGGTCACATTTCAACATGGTTGTCTAGGCTTATGTCATTATTATACAATTAAATGCCCCTCAAAACTCAAAAGTCAGGGTTCATAGACTCTCCCAACAGCTGAACATATTCAAGTCCCTGGAGACTGGGCGCTCAAGAACCATGGAAGCTCTGCACCCTTTCCCAACGTGCTGTTCTCTACACCTACTTGTCTGTATCCTGTTTGATAGCATCCTTTATCAAGCCAGTAAAGAGCCAGGCTTGGTAGCACACACCTTTATTGCCAGCAAAGGCAAGCATATCTTTGTGTTAGCCTGGTCTACTTGGTGAGCTTCAGGCTAGCCAGAGCTACACAGTGAGATCCTGTCTCAAAAAAAAAAGTGGGTTGGGGGAGCCAGGTGGCTGTAACACACCCCTTAAACCCAGTACTTAGGAGGCAAAGGCAGGTAACTCTCTGTGAATTTGAAGCTAGCCTGGACTACAGATTCCAAAACTAAATAACCCTTGAATTACCCCAAGTAAAGTTGACCTATCTCCCTGCACCTGGGTCGGTACCAGTGTGTCATGTAGTCATTACTGTACATATTCACAGGGCTTCCGAACTCCCCCTCCCCTAGCCGCTGTCTCTGCTCCATTCCCAGGGGAGGGAGGGTCACAGGTTCTGACCTGTCTACACAGGATAAACAAAGATAGTGGTTGGAGGAAGGATAGACTGTAGACCCATCCTCCTTCCGGTGAGTAGAGGAAAATGACAGGTTGGATCTCCAACAAACCATCCACCTGAAGCCACAGAAAACTCCAGATCTCCTCAGATTTGAGTATTATGTTCCAAATTTGGAAAGCCCGATTAAGGACACCACTTTCAGACGTGCCATCTGTGCTTGGGTAAACCCCAAAGGAGGGAGGAAAACCCTACAAGGGAGCCAGGCGCAAGGAAATGGATGTGGGACACTGGGAGTCAGACTTAACTGAAATCAGGCCTATTGATTTTAGCTGTAAATAGTTCCTGGTGTTTGTAGATACTCTCTCAGGATGGATGGATACTCACCTCACTTAAACAGACGGTACTCCAGCAGTTACTAGGAAACCTCTTCAGAAAATAATTCTTAGGTTTGGGGTCAGACAGTGGCTCAGCCTTCATAGCCAAAGCATCTCAAAATCTGACAGTGGCATTAAATATTAACTGAACATTACATCGTGCTTATAGACCACTGAGGTCAGGTCAATTAGAAAGGATAAATAGAACTCTTCAGGAGACTCTGGCCAAATTGGTCCTGGAAATGGGCAAAAGCTAGGCCAGCCTCCTCTTCTTTCAGGGCCTTATTGGAAGGAACTTAGATAAAGATTTCTACCTGGCCCCTGGAACCTGTCTGGAAGGGACACTGCCCAGTTATCCTCATAACCCTAACTGCTGTCAAAGTAGCTGGTGTCGTCTCTTGAAAAAAGGCCACTGAGGATGGTGACAGGTGGAGCATCACCTGAACCATGGACCCCTTAAAGATGAGACTGAGTACAGTTTACTAACCTGGGATACACAATTCCCATCAGCCCTAAACCTGGGCTTAGGAATTCAGAAAAAAAGGGAAAGTAAAAGATAGGAAACTATCTTTCGGGTGAACCTCTGGACTCTTATGTTTCTTCTAGGGGTGGAATAATAAGGGTCTAGGAGATAGATGGGGGTCAGTAAATCAGGTGTGGAGAAGAGTGGCTGGAAAAAGGCCGTCAGGAATTATAATTTTACGCATGCAAGCCAATGTTGAGTTGTGCTGCCAAGGTGGGTACCTGCATCATGTCGTCAGAATATCTAGTCTGCTTATACTAATGCTTTTACTAAATGTGCCTCCTCCAACTAGCTGGGAACTCACACCCCCATTCTGTGTATATTGATATATGTTATCTCCCAGGTATATGGCTATTGTTGACATCAGCCCCTTGGTGATGTCACATTCAGGTGACAGGTGACTCCTACATCATTGCCAAGGCAACCACTATACACTCCCAGAATCCACCTGGCTACCTCACCTGTACCTGGGAAAAGAGCTACGTCATCACTCATATAAATAGGCAGAATTCTTTCTTCTTCCTTCTCTTTCCCCCACCATCTTCTTCTGCTTCTCTCTCCACCTTTGCCCTCTGCTCTGAATAAACCCCCTTCCCTCGTGGAACTGGCTGGTCTGTTATTGTCTGTCTAAGCTGCGCGCCGAAATCTTAAAGCTATAATGGAGAAGAGGCAAGAGCTCATATTGGCCTTGATCCATTCAATGTTAACAAAGGTCAAACAGGACCCAATTTTGGTCCTAATCCTGGTAGAGGTAGAAATAGTAGGTGCAACTCAGCCTTGACCATTGGGAAATAAAACTTTGAGGAACTCAGTTCCCAGATAGACTTAGGACAAGGCTGTTTAGAGAATTCCATCTCCAGGCTGGAGAGTCAAGTTGATTTCCTCACGAAGGTAGTTTTGCAGAACTAAAGAACACTAGACCTCCTTTTTATGAAACAGGGAGGACTTTGCATGGTCTTAGGAGAAACTTGCTTGTTTCAGTGCCAACCAACCAGTAGTAATTAGGGAAAATCTTGCCATGGTCTGAAAAAAACTCAAAGAAAGGAAAGAGAGAAGAAATAGATCAGATCATTGGTACCACTCCTGTTTACGTGTTCCCCATGGCTGACAACTTACTGTCATCCTTAGCCCGACTGTTGATTCTTATTCTGATCTAACTATTGGTTGGACCCTGCATCCTCGACTGCATGGCCAACTACATCAAACAGAGAGTAAACTTAATTAAGCAACTGTTATTTAGGACCAATCAATGTCCCCTTACAACAAGACAGGCCAATGATCTGACCCATGCCCATAGAACCGGTGGAGATTGTGACAGGGCCAGACAGTCCAGAGATTCCTCCGTTTTGTATTTTTGCTGAGGCCATTTCAGGTTGAACTAGAGTTTGATCATCTTGATGGAGAATCCCATGGAAATTTTCTAACTTTATTCTAGGAACTTGAGGTTAAGTTATCCCAGTTAACTTACCTTAGCTTCTGTTAAATTGCCTTGTTATACAAGTAACTGAACCACCTCCTATAGCTAACTGCTTGTTTTAGCTTCTGTTGAACTGCTTGCTTGCACAACACCTCCTGCCCCCTCCCCCCTCCCCCCTCCCCAGATGCAGAGTAAGATACCAGGATGTGGTTTTACCTTTAAAAGCTATATTTAGGTCTTAAATACTTGAATGTAGTACCAGCTGGAATAAAGGCTTTCAATTGGCTATGAACTATGTGTAAATGGTCATCTATATCAGGCTCCCAAAACACCAGGGCATACACCAGGGCATGGAAAGATAGCTCAGTCAATACAGTGCTTTCCTTGCAAGCCTGAGAACCTGTACACCATCTCCATAATCCACTTTTTTTTTTAGATTTATTTATTTTATGTATATAAGTACACTGTAGGTTTCAGACACACCAGAAGAGGGCATCAGATCTCATTACAGATGGTTGTGAGCCACCATGTGGTTGCTGAGAATTGAACTCAGGACCTCTAGAAGAGCAGTCAGTGCTCTTAACCACTGAGCCATCTCTCCAGCCCCCCCCCCCCAGAATACACATTTTTAAAGCTAGGGATGGTGTCATGTGCTAGGAAGGAGAAGAAAAGTGGACCCATGAGGTGCATTGCCTGGCTTACTCGTCTGAATTTCAGGCCAAAATATACAAATTTAAAAAAAAAAAAAGTCCCTATGGTGCTAGACGTATGGTACTCAAGGTTGTCCTCTGCTCCACACATACAAGTACCCACATGTGAACATATGCGCCCTCGGCGTGGCCGCGCCCCGCGCTCTCTTTCCCCAACAACAACAGCTCCTAAAATGTAGACCTTGCACCTGCTTAAATTACTGATTATTATATTTAGGACTCTTCACATATCAAAGAAAGCCCAGTACTGGCTATAGGGGTGATTGGTGCATAGGGCACGCTGAGTTTAATCCCCAGCACTAAAGCAAAACGTTAGAGACTTGACTGATGGTACAAAATCCTTGAGTTAGAACGTTTGCTTTTCTTGTAAGAAAGTTCAACTAAAAAGAAGCAAACTTTGAATCTGTTTAGTCTAAAAACAGGAAGAAGGAGGGAGAGGAGGAGGAGGAGGAGTGGGAGGAAGAGGGGAGGAGGAGGAAGGGGGAGGAGGAGGAGAGGAAGAAGAAAAAACAACCAAGCAGGATTGATGACAATTAATAATCCAAGATGGCTGAGAATTTTCATTCTTCAAGATTACAAGATTCAGCTAGTGCCCAATTATCTGATGTATGTCTCCTTTCTTTCCTTTCTTTGAGGTTTTCTCCGACCCTGACAAGGTTCTCCCTAATTACAACTGACAGGTTGGCATTGAAACAAGCAACTTTCTCCTAAAAACATGCAAAGTCCTCCCTGTTTCATAAAAAGGAGGTCTAGTGTTCTTTAGTTCTGCAGGACCACCTTCGTAGTTTAGACAAACTTTGAATCTGGTTTGTCTAAAAACAGGAAGAAAGAGGAGGGAGGAAAAAGTGGAGGAGGAAGGAGAGGAGGAGGGGGAGGGGGAAGAAGAGGAGGAAGCAAACAAGATTGATGGTAATTAATAATCCAAGATGGCTGAGAGTCTTCGTTCTTCACGGTTACAAGTGTTCAGATACTGCCCCCCCCCCGCCCCCAGCAGAAGTCAGAGCCAGCAAAGCCAGTATCCTGATACCCACAGATCACAGCCACTCACTTCCTGTTTTTCATTCCCTCGCAGACAAGAAGGGCAACTGTTCTAATTACAGCGAGCAGTGCCTGGAAAGAAGCCAGATGAGGAGGGGTAGGTGCGGTTGTGCGCCACAGCTCCACAGCAGACGCCTGACCAACCAGGTTCAGCCACGCCCATCTTCCATCCTCCCAGCAAGCAGCTCTGGTTTGAAATAGGGCTGGCCCTGGCTTTTGCTGAGGACACGAGGGCAGTGCGGTCTTTGAGCTCTGGTGTTTAGTTATTGGAATGGAAGCGTGTGCTGCTAGGAGGCAGGAAGTAGAAAGTACTTCGGCTAAAGCTGGGGGCAGAGCCAAGGGTGGGAAAGGACGTTTCTAACAAAATGGTACAGCTGAAAGACACAGCTGCACTGAGCTAACTTCCTGGTTATATCAACAAAGTGTGTTTGTTTTGAGGCGCGGTCTCCTTCCGAGGTTCAGACTGGCCTAGAATTCGCAGTTTAGACAAGGATGGCCCCAAAGTTGCCGCACTCCTCCTGCCTCTGCCTTCCAAGGGAACGGATTGCTCTTATGCACCAGTGTGGGTTTCCTTTTCTTTTTCTTTTTTCTTTCTTTTTTTTAATCTTACTTTTTTGTTAGTATTTTTGCTTTTATGTATCCCTTTTATCACATGCATACCTAATGCCTACAGAGGCCAGATGAAGGCATCAGATCCCCTGGAAAGGAGTTACAGACCATTGTCTGCTTCCATTTGTGTACTGGGAATCAAATCCCAGTCTTCTGCAAGAACAGCCAGGGTTCTTAACCACCTGTCTCTCCCACCTACCCCCCCCCCCTTTTGTACCATTTCTGATACTCACGAGTCAAGAGGTTTGAGGAATTACCTTAGGTAAAGCTATCACTCAGGGCAAGACTATCTTGTAAACCTTGAGTTGTGACCACCGGTGCTTCCTGAGGACCTGAGCACATAGACTCAAAGCAGAGATGGAAACTCTTAAAGGTGGGGAAGGGGGAACTCTCAGAGCACTACTAAGAAAATTAATGGAAGGATCTGGATTCGAACATTATTAACTGATCCTTATTTCAGAGATTGAGTATTGTACCAGGACCTTTCTGAGCATCAAATTTTATATATATTCTTCTAAGTTTACATAGGAGTTATAAAGCCATATATGTCCCAAGTTCGACAAATAAGGACCAATGACTGACTACTCAACCCTTAAGGTTATTTTTAAACCCCCAGCAACAGAAAACAGCTTCAGAAAAGCAGATATGCAGGGCTGGCTCAGCAGTGAAGAGTAAGCATTCTTTTCTAAAAGACTCAAGTGCAGTTCCCAGCACCCACATCAGGTGGCTCACGGCTACCTGTAATGCCAGCTCCAGGTGAATGAAATGGGCCTAGTAAAGAAACCACTCCGTGTGTGAAAGAGAAAAGTTTTTTCCTCCGTCCACCAAGGCTGTCTCTCAGGAAAGCAAAGAGAAGCCATGAAGTGCGGTGGGGGGTTTCTAGGGTTTTAAGGGATCAGGGACCTGGGAGGAGGGGAAGCTTTGAGCCTGAGAAGAGGGCTTTAAAGTGAATACTTGTGAGGAGGGATTGAAGGAGACTAGAAGCTAACACAGACCTTGATATGCTAATAGACACCACAAGCAGATGTTAATGGAGAGGTCCCTTCTGCCAGAGATAAGGAGAATGCGTCTTTTTAGCCAGTAAAGACTATTTTCTCAAGATCCTGTGGGAATGCTGGTTTTTTTGTCTAAAAGGCAAACTTTGGGAAAAGGGACTTCTTGGGAACAAGACACAGGAGAACTGATCGACTTCTGGCCTTCTCTGGCACGTGCACTCACATGTGTACACACACACACACACACAGAGAGAGAGAGAGAGAGAGAGAGAGAGAGAGAGAGAGAGAGAGAGCTATAAATAAAAATAATTATTTTTAAAACAAATACGCTTGTTAAACACACACACACACACACACACACAGTTTTTTCCTAATTAGCTTTAACCGTCAATTTGACGCAGTTCTGAGTCACATGAGGGGGAGTCTCAGTTAGGGAATTACCCAGATCAAATTGGCATGTGGGCATGAGTAGGGTAGGTAGGAGGGCCCAGCCCACTGTGGATGGATGGCACTGTCCATGGACATGTGATTCTGAAATGTATAAAAGTGAGCTGAGCATGGGCCTGTGGGAGAGCCGGAGAGCAAGCCAGCAAGCAGCATTCCTCCGTGGTTCTTTAAGCTTCTGCCTTGAGTTCCTGCCCTGGCTGCTCCGAAGGAGGAACTGCAAGCCTTAACCTGAAATAAACCCACCCCCTTAGCCTAAACTGCTTTTGGTCAGAGTACTTTAGTGCAGCAACAGGAAGAAAACGAGATCTTCAGGGTTCTTTTTTTGTTTGTTTGGTTGGTTGGTTGGTTTTGTTTGGTTTTTATTTTTTTTATTTTTCGAGACAGGGTTTCTCTGTGTAGCCCTGGCTGTCCTGGAACTCACTCTGTAGACCAGGCTAGTCTCAAACTCAGAAATCCACCTACCTCTGCCTCCCAAGTGCTGGGATTAAAGGCGTGTGCCACCCAGAGTTCTTGAAGAAAATTCCCCATTATAATTTTCTCATGTGTGGTTACAAGAGGCAGGAGGAAGATCAGTACTAGACAGTAAGGCCTACTGGCTAGAGACACCATATGTTCTGGTCACAGGACATAGAAAAATCAATCTAGAACTGTTTTGGAGGTCTCTTCCTTGCTGGCTAGCTTTCATAGTTCCGGAAAGTGTTATGTAGACTTCCTGTATGCAACACTATCAATCAGCCAGGTAAGACTCACCACTAGTGCAATAGTGGCAAATCTGTTGTGTGTGTAACCATCTACTTTCTGATTGGATCTGACTCCCCAGGAGAAAAATCATGCCTGGTACATAAACTTGTACCAAAGCCCGTAGCTTTGGAGATCGTGGACTCTGGACATGATGTCCTCACGGAAGGACATGTGCTTCTACAGGACTATGCTTATGCTCCATGATTAATGCTGCTGTCACCCTTGGTAAGAGACGCTTTTTTCCTTAGGCAGTGAAAGCAGGTAACTGCAGAGTCATGAGAACAAGTGACTGTTGACTGTTCAGCCACGAGTGAGACATCAATATCACCCCACTCTAAGGCTGGTGGAACGTTTCAGAACAGGGAGTAGACAGAATGTAAGAGCTGGAGGGAGGGGCGGGGTATTGTAGAACAGTCTTTTATGTCGGGGCTCTTTTCTTTCTTTCTTTCTTTCTTTCTTTCTTTCTTTCTTTCTTTCTTTCTTACTTTTTTTCAAGACAGGGTTTCTCTGTATAGCCCTGGCTGTCCTGGAACTCACTCTGTAGACCAGGCTGGCCTTGAACTCAGAAATCCGCCTGCCTCTGCTTCCCAAGTGCTGGGATTAAAAGCATGCACCACCACTGCCCGGCATGTCTCAGGTCTTTTAAACTGCACAGCAGCTGTTCCCTGCACAAGGACACAACTAACACCTGTAGTGGCAGTGGGGCAGAGGTGGGGGGAGGGGTTCATGAGACCTCATTCCTCTCTGAGGATCTAAAGGTGATTAATGATGACCAAGGGAGGGAAGGACATTTTCTTGAGTGGTATAACCACTGGCATGTTGCCCCAACTCCAGTCCATAGTCCCTCACCCATGGTCCTGTCCACAGCTCTAAGTGGACTCATTGGGTCATACACATGCACAAATGAAATGAAAATGACACGGAATTAGTTGAGATGGAGACAGATCAATGGGAGTGGAGGGGACAAGAGATTGCAGTGTGAGGGGACTGTGATCCAAGTACGTCATATACATGTATGAAAGTGTTGTGATGAGGCAATTTGTCTTCTCTGAACACTGAGACCACAGCAGTTAAGATGCCGAGTTGAAACCGAAGCGGTACTTCACAGGTGACTCCTCCAGCCAGCCAGGCCCTTAGATGAGGGCTGCTCCCAGAAGAGCGCCTGCAGCTGAGCCTTCAGCAGCAGCTGCACCATCTGCACCACCTGCTGCTGCACCCCGACAGCCAGACCTGATGGCCCAGATGGCTTTCACTGCAGCCGGTGTGCCTGTGGTCTCTGCAGTGGGACACACCTTGGATTACGACATCACTGGGTGCTTAGCTGAGGTCATGATGCTGAGCCTGCAAAGGCTGACATCACTTATCAGAAGCCTCAGGGAACCCAGCTGCAGGACCAGCAGTTTTTTGGACCTTGATCTCTGGAGATCAAGCTGTTTCTGGAGTGTGCCCAGAACAAGAGCAATGTCGAGCTCTGTTTTGTTTTGTTTCTGTTTTTTGAGGCAGGGTTTCTCTGTATAGCCCTGGCTGTCCTGGAATGCACTCTGTAGATCAGGCTGGCCTCGAATTCAGAAATCCGCCTGCCTCTGCCTCCCAAGTGCTGGGATTAAAGGCGTGCGCCACCACTGCCCAGGTATGTCGAGCTCTGTGAGGGCTTTAACAAGGTGCTTCAGCAGTGCAGAATTGCAAATGGTTTGATCTAATCAAGAAATTCGGGTTGGAGGAAATGTCTCGGTGGTTAAGAGCACTGACTGTTCTTCCAGAGGTCCTGAGGTCAATTCCCAGAAACCACATGGTGGCTCACAAACACCTGTAATGGGATCTGATGCCCTCTTCTGGTGTGTCTGGAGAGAACGACAGTGTACTCACATAAATAAAATAACTAAAACTATTTATTAAAAGAAAAGAAATGCAAGCTGAAGAAATGTAAAATTGGTTCTGTATAACTGATAGTACAAGTGTGGACCCTTATTTCTAACAGTTTCATTGCTTCAGAATGGCCACGAAAGAGATCTAACTATAGATGTTCACTGAGGCTTATAGTCCTGGTTACTAGGCAAATGTTTGACCTTCTTGAACTAACTGTATTGTGATTGTGAGTTAAAAAAATAAATAAATTGGTTTATTCTGAAGAAAAAAAGGAAGAAAATGTCATAATGAAACCCATTATAACAGGTAATCAACATATGCTAATAAATATTTTAAGACACCAGGGCAGAACGCAAGATACACAGACTGGAAGTCAATAAATACAAAACCAGAAAAGTAACTTTCTTCAAATCTTACTACCTATGTCTGTTGGGTTTGAGGAGAAACCAAAGAAATCCACTTCAAAAACCAGAGGCTTAAATGGAAGGCTTATTCTCTGAGCCCACAGAGAGATGACCAGTTCCAGATCCAAACCTCATCCCTAAAGGAAAACTGTACAGCATATTTAAAGGATGAGACCAACAGCCGAAAGAGGACCATGGTAGGCTGGAGCATTGGTCCAATCATATTTTGATACAAGGAGTTGAGCAAAGGAGTTTCTGTTGTGGTTCTGCCTTGACTTGGGGCTGGCTGGTCACAGGAAGGGAGGAAACGTTGGTGATTGGGCCTTATCTGGACCACCTGCTCTCAAGGTCTTGGACTTGGTGGTCAGGCTCCATCCTGGACGTCTGGCCTGTAACTCAAAAGTGATAAGGGAGTAAAGAAGTGGACAAGCTGCACATGCTCAGTTAGGTCATGGCAGGCCATTAGTTATATACATTTATGACTTGTGTACCTTAGCTTAGTTAATGGCAACTTCTTCTATGTTCTTTATTGGTTAACAGACAAGCAAGAAACATCTGGAACAACAGGATAGGAGTTGGTTCCTGGGAACATGAACTCAGTTTGACCCTGCCAGCAAGAAGGAGAAGTTGTCCTTGAGAAGGCTGACTCAGACAACTGTCCTCAGACAACTGTCTACTTATTCCCCTATGTCTTTATGTATCTGAATCTAATCTTTGATGCTATGCTTCCTGTCCATTACACAAGGGATTGTATTGTGTCCTCAGAAGTCATAAGTTTGATAGCGTTAATGTGGTCTTGGACCAAACATCGAATGAAGTTTATCGCACAAGGTGCAATAACCAAGAGAACAGAACTAAAGGCCCAATCAAGCATCTGACAAGAGTGGCAAGGGACTGGCCCAGAGCTGAGAAAGGGCTGAAGCATACCTACAACCCCAGATTTCCTCATCTTGAAAGACACAGGAGTTTAGTTGTCCCCCAGCCTTGCTCTGATGCCAACAGACCCCAGCGAGGGCCTGAAATATCCCAGGGTGAGCTTTCTTTCTATATTACCTTATAAGGTTTCCTCCTGTCCCTGGTCCCTGCTCTCCTAAGTATGCAAATGAAGCATCCTCAATGTTCTTGCCCCAGCCAATAACATACAACCACATGTGCCCAATTGACCATTCTTCATGGGATATAAATACCCCCTAACCCAGCCTAATAAATGAGCTGTTTAGCCACAGGGACCAGTTGAAAAGAGTCTCGAACAAGTTTGTGTCATTCACTCTGTCCCTTTCTCTTTGTAAAAGATTCTCCTTAACTTTGGAGAGAGTGTCCCTAACAATCTCTGAATGGTTAGTATAAAATCAACATTTCTCTCCTAGGACTATTCAGAGCTCTCCTTGCCTTAAAACAACAGATCTAAGTCACAACAGTTCTGAAGGACCATTTCAGCCAATGAATCAACTTGGGTTCCCAGAAAGGAGATGGAAGAATGTAAGCTGGAAATGTCTGTCTACCTGCTCACATCGAAGCCTCAGATTCGGTTCCGGGTTATCAAGGCTGTTGTTCTCAAGGCAGCTGAGCCAGCTCTTCCTGTCCCCGTTAGCATAGGCTTTGGGATGGGAGTATATGAAGCTTTCTGTGGCTCCTGGGTCCCATCCCTGTGCCCAAGTCACGCAGGACCAATAAGAGCAATAGAATTCTTTTTTTTTTTCTTTTGTCCTGACATTTGGGGACCTTGAGCCCTTTTTGTAGGATATATATAAAATTTCTGGGATCAAAAATATTGTTCTTCTTGAACCTGACCAGCCTGGCAGCCTGTTTTCCAGTTAGTCACCCTTACTTGCTGCTTGTCATGGTGAGTCTTTGGGGGAACAAGGGTGGCTTGCCATGATCTGGCCAAAGTTTACATAAGTCCATTCTGAACTTTGGACCCATGTCAGATTGGGAAACTATTTGCAATGTTTCTTCCTCTGTTAGTCTCAGTGGTTTTCCACTGTTAAATGGTTCATCCATACAGGGAACAGGATGACCAAGGGACTAGCATAAGGGAAAGTCAAATTAGATACAAGCCTTATCTTTAATGGGCATCCACATCAGGGCTTGCAGCTTGGACTGGCTTCACATGGGAATGGTGGATCCAGGATTGGATGTTGTCCACCTTCACAGTCATAGGAATGGTCAAGATTACAGTGTGAGGGCCTTTCCAACAGGGTCCCCACATCTCCTTCTCCTTATCCACACTAAGTTCCCTGACTTGTAGGTGTGGGTTTTCTGTGGCAGCAGCATATGGAGATGTCGAATAAGTGGATAAAGACTGACTTGAGCAGCCTGAACAGATTTGGGCAAGTTACATATTTGTGCCACCATCGCAGATTTGACTTTCAGATATATGGGAGGTGCTCCCCCAAACATTATCTCATAGCGGATAATCCCTTCAAGCAGGAAGAATTTCTGACCCCAGAGCAAGGCAATGTGGAGGAGTGCCATCCAGTCCTCACCAATCTCTAAGGTTAATTTAGTCAAGGTCTCCTTCAGAGTCCGATTCATTCTTTCTACTATCTTTCTCTTATCTCTGGGGATAATATGTGCAATGCAGTTTCCAAATTATCCCCATGGTTTTAGATACCTCGTGTATAACCTGAGCCACAAATGCTGAGAGCCCTTGTCGGAGCCAATGGCCACTGGGACTCCACATCAAGGAAAAATCTCATAGAAAAGCTTCTTAGTCACCATTAGTGCCATTTCCTGCCTAGTCGAAGGCTTCGACCCATCCTGAAAGAGTGTCTACAAATCTAGTAGAGATTTGTAACCTTACCTTCCAGACCTTACCTCTGTGAAGTCACTTCCCAAAATACCCTATGTTGCTCCCCTTTTCCACTTCCCCTGATTTCTGGGCGGGGTTCGCAGCATGGCAGGCTAAACATCTGGAAACAATGTCTTGGAAAGTTAGGTGTAAGGAAGGGATGAGGTAGTTCCTCTAGAGGAATGTAGACATCTCAGCTCTACCAAGGACACGTGGTACTGTCTTATTAGAGTCTAGCCCAGGGCGTGGGGTAGAATAATCCTGTTGTCTGTAGTGAATCTCCAGCCTTTCTTGACAGAGGTGTTAAGGAGCTTTTAGAACAATTAGTCATCCCCTTCTGAATAGGTCAGTGTTTGAGGCAAGTAAGGGGTCAGAAGGCTTCAAGTTCCATTATCAGTTTTGCCCTAGCCACCTCCTTGGCTGCCTTGTCTGCCCTCCCATTGTCTTTGGCTTCCTTAGAGTTCACATTTGGTACCCTAGACAGTATATCATGAAAACTCTCTTCAGGTCCCATAGAGCAGAGAGAAGTTTTAGGATCATCTCTGATTTGTTTTTTTACAAACTTTTCCTCAGCCATTAAGAGGACTCCTTCCCTGTATATGGTCCCATGTACAAGGAGGGTGGCAAATTCACATCTGCTGTCTATGTAGATATCACTTTGTCTCTTCTTAAGTTCACACCATGGGTCGGGGCTATGGGATCAGTTTTTCCGGCTGATGTCCCAGAAGGAAGTGCCTGGGTCCAGAGAATTTCCTCCAGAGTTACCACAGCTGCCCTAGCCAGCTGTTGCCCTCCTCCCTAGAGCTAGTGCTGCCTGTGAACATCTCCAATTGAGGAGATTCCAACAGCACATCTGCTAGGTCAGATCACAGTCAGTGAATGTGTGTGATTGTCTCTAAGCGGTCATGTTGGGACCTTCAATGGTTTCTAGAAGCAGTGACATGAGGATTAGGATTCCTAACTGGGCAAAGGTTATCCTGGTCTGATTTGATACGATAGCCTGGCAAAGTGTTAGCCATGCACTAGTAATCCATCAGTGGGGGTCTTTTTAATAACTCTTTGATAGTGTGGGGAGCTCTGATGACATGATTTTGTTTCCAAGCCAATTTATCTGAATCTTTTGTTAGCAATGCAGTAGCAGTGATAATTCTCAGACAAGAAGGTCAACCCTAGCCACTAGATCTAATTTTTTGAACAAATAAGCTAATGGCCTATTCCATGCCCCAGTCACTAGGATAGCACCCCTTTGCCACCCCCTTTCATCTCATCCACAAGTAAATGGAGAGGTTTGGAGACGTATGGCAAGGCCAAGGCCAGTGCTGAGGGCAGGGCTTGTTCTAGGCCTGTAAAAGCCTTTTCCTCTTTTTCTGTCCTGAGGAGCTTGCCTTCTGGCCTTTTTATGGCTTCATAGAATGCCATTGCCAATTCCAGGAATACAGGAATCCAATTGCTATTCCTAGGAATTCTCGTATCTGTTCCTTGTATTGGGGGTGGGGATCCACAGAATTGCCTGTTTAGGGGATATTGACAGGAAACTCTTACCTTCAAACCCCAAGGACTTCTGAGTATGAAGCTGAACCTTCCTTGCAAATATGTGGTACCCCAGCGACTAAAGGGTCTGAAGAAGTCAATCGATTGCATCTTTTCTGTCTTTAATCATTGACTGCTGCAATTGGGAGGTCATCCACATACTTTAGCAACTAAATCTGAGGAAAACTCTATCAGAACTCTAACATGTCCATGTGTAGGGCCTCATCAAAAAGTGTTGGAGAGGTTTATTTTTGTTTTGGTTTTTGGTTTTTGGTTTTTTTGTTTGTTTGTTTTCGAGATAGGGTTTCTCTGTGTAGCCCTGGCTGTCCTGGGACTCACTCTGTAGACCAGGCTAGCCTCGAACTCTCAAACTCAGAAATCCGCCTGCCTCTGCCTCCCAAGTGCTGGGATTAAAGGCATGTGCCACCACCACCCGGCGAGTTCTTGAACTCTTGAGGCAGACAAATCCAAGTCTATTGACCATTAAATCCTGAAGTCAAATCTGCCCGTTCAAAGGCAAAGAGGGGCTGGCTCTATGTAGCTAAAGGGATACAGAAGAAGCCATCCTTAATGTCTAGAATGGTATAGATCTGCCTTTTGGGGGATAGCATACTGAGGAGACTGAATGGATTTGGCACCATAGGGTGAACATCCTCGGTCCTCTTATTAACCTCCCAGAGATCCTGTGCTAGGCCATGCTCATTGGTGCCAGGTTTGTGAACTGGAAATAAGGGAATATTCCAGGAAACTGGCAAGGAACTAGAATCCTGGCTTCCAGCAGATGGGCAATGTGTTTAGAGACATCAGCTTTCACCTCTGCTGACATAGGATATTGCCTGACTACAGCTGGACCTTCCCAAGGCCTTAATTTCACAATGACAGGTGCAAGACGTCTCGCCAGCCCCAGGTGGGGGGTGGGGGGTGTTGATTCTGTCCATACCTGGGGAAACTTTTACTGCCAGTTTCTCAAAAAGGAGGTGATCTGATTCTTGGTTTTGCCTACCATGGAGAGGAAGTACTCTTCTTCCAGGGCAGGGTGGCACAAATGTTAGAAGGAAGGCTAATTGGGAGTTCAACCACAATCCTGTTTTCTTTCTTTCTTTCTTCATTTTATTTTTCATTTTATTTTATTTTATTTTATTTTATTTTATTTTTGTTTTTTCAAGACAGAGTTTCTCTGTGCAGCCCTGGCTATCCTGGAACTCACTCTGTAGACCAGGCTGGCCTCGAACTCAGAAATCCACCTGCCTCTGCCTCCCAAGTGCTGGGATTAAAGGTGTGCACCACCACTCCCCCCCACCATTTTCTTGAAAAATAATTTGAGCCTTTAATTTATGGACTAGGTCTCTGCCCAATAGGGGATATGGAGAGTCAGGGAGGACTATGAAGGAATGAGTGATGGTACCTTTTCCAAGGTCCACAGTTCTAGCGGTGGTCCAAAGTATGATCTGGATCCAGCAGCACCATGGACTACAGACTGCCAGCTTGTTAGCAGTCTATAAAGTTGTTGTAGGACCAATAGTTGGGCCCCAATGTCAATTAGGATATCTACAAGCTGCCCCTCTACTTTGAGGGTTACCTGATGTTCAGTTGGAGCTTCCAGCTTATCTCCTAACCCCCATGGTCCAGTAAACTCCATTCCTCCTACTCTCTCCCCAACCTTGCCTGCTCAGAAAGCCTCCAAACAGAGAAAGGGCTCCAAAAGTCCAGTTCTGCATTCCTGAATTCCTGACAGCTGTCACAACCTTCTCCTCTGAAGTGACTAGCCACTCAAATCCCTGCCTTAGGTGATCATACCTGGGCATATGCCAGACACACCATTTTCCTTTGCCTACAATCCATAAAAAACTTTCCTGCCATAGCCTACACAAGACTTTCCTGTCTTTTCCCCTAGGGTGGTGAACTTGCCCAGGAAACTTTGGGGCTAGTCTTCCTGTTTGGGTATTCATCCTTCCAACGGTTTATCTCCTTGTAATAGGCACAGTGGTCTTTCTTTAATAATGGCCAATCTTGGGTAGGAGAGATGGGTCAGTGGTTAAGAGCACTGGCTGCTCTTCCAGAGGTCCTGAGTTCAATTCTCAGCAACCACATGGTGGCTCACAACCATCTGTAATGGGATCCAATGCCCTCTTCTGACAATGACAGTGTACTCATATAAAATAAATACATAAATGTAGGACTGTGAAGGGATGATTTGGTCTCTGGTAGAGCACTGGCTTTGAGATAGCTGGAGACCCAACAGGTGTCCATTGCCTGTGCAGGTATGGCACATATCTCACCACACCCCTGGATTCCAGACTCCTGACAAACAGTCTACATCTCCATTAACCTGCGCCTTGTAGTCACGTTTGACTAAGCAGCCCCTCCCAGAGAGGTTTGCATCACCATCCACACACAGGTAGAGGGCATGACTACAGGCTTCAGCCTCAAGAGATTTCCATATTCATGAGTTACCTAAAGGCCGGAGGACATAGCTAAATTAAGTGACCCTCCTCTTTTCCCCCTCCCTATTTAAGCCAGGCCCACTCTGGCTTAAGTGGGGGGTGCGCATCTAGGTCCTCTAATCACACACCATGAACAATAAAGCTTTGGAACCCGTGGACTTTCTAGTGTTATCGAGGCCTGCCGCCATGGAAAGCTACCCTGGATTCCTCCATGCCCCCCCCCCGCACATAATTCTTAAAAAAAAAAAAAAGGCCAATCCCAATCTTCCTCAAACCAGAGAGGGACCCTTAGGGCTTTTTCTATCAGTTTTTTTTTCCCTCCTAGAACATAACCATCATAATTCTAGCTGTCTTCTTAGCTCGCATAGTTTCTAAGTTATCATTGTTGTTGTTTCAACCAGTTTGGAGAGAATTTTTCTCTCCAATTCCTCCAGTCTCTGAAAATTTTCCCTAATGTCAGGGGCCGACTGGGTCACAAAGGTGATATTTATTGCCCATTGGTTTTCTGGAGCCTCTGGGTCAATAGGTAAATATGTACGGTAAGTATCCATGAGGTGATCCAAAAGGCAATGGGTGATTCATTAGGCCCTGAACGACCTGACTGATCTTAGACAAGTTTGTGAGCTGACTAGCAGCTGCCCGGAGACCTTCTAACAGAGTATGGCAATAGACCTTCAGGAACTCCTTGCCTCTGGTGTGTTTGGGTCTCAATCAGGCAGAACAAACGGGGTGGCAGTTTTGATTACTCCTGGGCTGGTTCATGGATGCACATTATTGCCTGGAACCAGTTTTCTGCCTTCTTCAGAAAATCTTTGGAATGCTGTAAGATAAAGTCTAAGGGACATGAAACTCAGGAGGAGCCATGTTTGACCCATGTGTTCGAAGTAGAGAACAAGAAGAAGGCCTGTAAGAAGGATTGTGAACAGAAATGAGATCTGACACAATGAACATGGGACAATACAGCAGGAAGATGGTACCTCTGCCGAAAGAATGATGGCCTCGAGATTTTGACAATAAACCTCAAACAAAATTCAGAGCCAGGAGTTTCCTCAAAGGGAAAAAGTGAGGGTCCAGGACATCTCCCCATCTCCTTTGAGCCTAGGGGCTATGTTCCATCCATCTCTCCTCCTCTTTTGGGTCTCAGAGAAGTGCCACAGACCAGAACCAGACTTGCCGGTGTGGATCTGAAAGAGAGGCATGAGTGTTCAGCTTCTTGGCCAATGCACCAAATGTTGGGTTCAGGAAGAAACCAAGAAAACTCATTTCAAAGACTGAGGCTTAAACTGAAAAACCTTTATTCTCCGAGCACACAGGCCAGCTGGGGATCTGAACCATGTCCCTGAAGAAAAACTGTATAGCATGAGGCCAAGGTGAAAAGGAGTTTCCATTGTGGTTCTCCCTGACAAGGGGCTGGCCAGGCCAAGGAAGGGAGGAAACATTGGTGATTAGGCCTTATCTGGACCACCTGCTCTCAAGGTCTTGGACTTGGTGGTCAGGCCCCATCCTGGACATCTGGCCTGTAACTCAAAAATGATAAGGGAGTAAAGAAGTGGGAAAGCTGCACATGCTCAGTTAGGTCATGGCAGGCCATCAGTTACATACATTTATGACTTGTGTACCTTAGTTTAGTTAATGGCAACTTCTTCTATGTTCTTTATTGGTTAACAGACAAGCAAGAAACATCTGGAACAACCCTGCCAGCAAGAAGGAGAAGTTGTCCTTGAGAAGGCTAACTCAGACAATTGTCCTCAGAATAAATTATACGTTGTATACTATAAAAACATAAATATATCTTATTAGAGTTTTTTTATTGTTAGTCTATTATTGTTGTATGTTTGGTATCTTGAGAAGAGTCCTAATTCGATGTTAGGGAAAGGTTGTCAGACAGGATAAAATGCCCCCAGAAGAACGTAAGTCACTCATAACCTGTCTGGGACTGTTTGCAATAGATACGTACATGAATAAAAGCATACTTGGATTGGAATGTGATAACCATCCAAGGCTAGGAGAGAGCTTGCTGAACTGCACAGAAATTAGGAGGGTATATACGTGTGCATGTATACATAAATACATGTTTTTACATGCTAGCCAAGAATGTAACAGAAGAGAGTTGCTGCCACTATTGGTCCTGGCTTTGTGGCACACACCTGTAATCCCAGCACTCAGGATGTAGAAGCTGGAGGACCAGAAGTTCGAGCTCATTCTTGCCTACACAGTGAGCGAGGTCCACACCAGCCAGGAATGAACAGCATATCTTTTTGTTGTTGTTTTTTGTTTGTTTTGTTTTTTGTTTTTGTATATTTTATTTATCTACATTTCAAATGTTATCCCCCCTTTCCAGTTTCCACTCAGAAACTCCCTCCATCCCATCTCCTCTCCCCCTGCTTCTGTGAGGGTGTTCCTCCACCCACCTACCTACTCCCACCTCCCTGCCCTGGCATTCCCCAACACTGGGGCATTGAGCTTTCACAGGACCAAGGGCCTCTTCTCCCACTGATGCCCTACAAAGGCCATCCTCTGCTACAAATGCAACTGAAGCCAGGGGTCCCTCCATGTGTAGTCTTTGGTTGGTGGTTTAGTCCCTGTGAGCTCTGGGGGGTCTGGTTGGTTGACATTGTTGTTCTTCCTGTGGAGGTGCAAACTCCTTCAGCTCCTTCAATCTTTTCCCTAGCTCCTCCATTAGGGTCCCCATGATCAGTCCAATGGTTGGCTGTGAGCATCTGCATCTTTATTGGTCAGGCTCTAGCAGAGCCTCTCCGGAGACAGTTATATCAGGCTCTTGTCAGCAAGCACTTCTTAGCTTCCACAATATTGTCTGGGTTTGGTGTTTGTATATGGGATGGATCCCCAGGTGGGGCAGTCTCTGGAAGGCCTTTCTTTCAGTCTATGCTCTGCACTTTATCCCCGTATTTCAGAAGCAATTCTGGGTTAAAAATTTGGAGATGAGTGGGTAACTCCATCCCTCACCTGGGAATCTTGCCTAACCTCTGGAGTGTATGAACAGTATATCTTAACATAAACATAAAAATAAGATTAAATGGATGAACAGGCAATCATCTATGCTCCATACTCCTATCTGTCTGTCTGTCTGTCTGTCTGTCTGTCTGCTACAGCTCAATAGGCTTCTGTTGCACTGAATTCAATTGTCTTTGCAAGGCCAACTTGAGGGGAAATTCACCCAAATACAGAAAGGTCTTATTACAATGGTACAAAAATGGGAGGCAGAGGCAGATGGATCTCCAAGTTCAAGGCCAGCCTGGTCTACAGGGTGAGTTCCAGGACAGCCAGGGCTACAAAGAGAAACTTGTCTCAAACAAACAAAAACGAAACTTGTCTCAAACAAACAAAAACAAAAAATGATACAGGAAGGAAAAGTCGTCAGCAAGTGACACTACACCTCGGCTCAGCCAACTTAAACAAGTTTAAATCCTTTTACAACATTAGCTAATAGGGTCAGTGAGAAGGCTGAGGCAGGAAGGTACTTGATGCACACTAGCTAACAAATGGACCAATATGGCCGACCTCCTCAAGGCTGGGATTGATCGCATTAAGGCTAAAAGAATCAAAACAGTTAATAAAACCCTCCCTTAATAAGATTGACAGACTTGGGGCAGAGCCCCAGGGAATAGTGTTTGCTAGGGCATGTGAGGTACCACTTCCATCCCTAGGACCGGAGGAGAGAAACAAAGAGGAAGGAGTGGAAGGGGGAAGAGACAAAGGAGAGGGAGGAGGGATGGGAGGGGGAGAGAAGCTAGGCAGAATAGCTCATACCTGGACACCTGTGAACCCCAGCACTCACAAGCCTGAGTCTAGGAAGGGCTACACAGTGAGTTTAAGGACAGCCTGGGCTAGAGAGTAAGACATTTGTTTATTTAAGATAGATAGATAGATAGATAGATAGATAGATAGATAGATAGATAGCCTCAACCAAAACCTAATGTATTGCTCTTGCAGAGGACCCAAGTTCGATTCCCAGTACCCATGCCAGGTGGTTCACAAAGTCCTGAAAATTTCCTGAGTATCTGATATCCTCTTTAGGCCTCCCGTTGGCACTGCATCCACATGCACACATCCCCTCCCCCCCCAACTATGTCTCGTGTTTATACCCCCCGACACACACAAAC
>NW_021627710.1:0-16763 GCF_004785775.1 Grammomys surdaster | reverse complement strand
GGTGGTGGAGGTGGTGGTGGAGGTGGTGGTGGTGGTGGTGGTGGTGGAGGTGGTGGTGGTGGTGGTGGTGGTGGTGGTTGTGTACTCCTTTAACCCCAGCACTCAGGGGGCAGAAGCAGGCCGATCTCTCTGAGTTCAGGGCCAGCCTGGTTTACAGGGCAAGTTCCAGAACAGACAGGGTTACACAAAGAAATGTTAACTCAAAAAGCCATGGGGGAGCAGGGGGGAGGGCAGGCTTCCTTGATGAGGCTACCTCTACCTGTAGGTATAAAGACAAATGTTTAACTTGTTAGGATTATCCCAAATTCAGTAAGAAAAAAAAAAAGACCTTGTAGTTAACAGATAATCCCACCATGATAGGTGGGATTTAAGTCTTTAATTCCACATTATATCATGATATCATGATATCATGATCATGAAGCTGTCTGAGGGGACTGTGAATTGGTACAGTGGCTAGTCTTTGCATCTCTCTGTAACAAAATTCCTGACAAAACCAACTTCGGGAAAGGCCAGGTCTGCTCTGGTTCACTGCCTTGAGGGTTCAGCTCCAGGGTCTGCTGAGCACACTCGGCCTGACATGAGGCCAGATATCATGGCAGAGCAGGTCGGTCACCTTCTGACAGCAGGAAGCACAGACAGCAGACAGGAAGGAACCAGTGCAAGATATACCATTCCAACACCCATCCCCAACCTTGTCAGAGTGGACCAACTGGCCTATGAGTAGTGCCCCCAGCTGGGTGCTAGTCAATACCCAAGTTAGTGAGTCTTCAGCATACCCAAACTTCTGCAACTGCTGGGAAAAAGGAACTTGGCAGAATCTACAAAATTAAGCACAGACCGGCCGTACAATTTAGCAATTCCACCTGAGGTGCGTGGATAGCCGAGGGAAATGCAAACGTACGTACCAAAATACATGGAAAAAATATTGGCAGGAGAATTATTCGTAACTGCTGAATATCGCAGATTAAACAGACGCTATACAAAAGAAGCGACTTGTTATTCTCAAAGTGAAAGATTTTTTGCTCAAATCTACAGAGCAGTCATGTAAGCCTTCCTCCGTTCCACCACCACACCCAGAGTGAGTCTTCTAAACACAAAGCTTCTTTGATGTCCCAATGCCTGATTTGTTCATGTCTGTCCCAACCTCGATAGCCATGTTCAGCCAAGGTATCTCCTAACCACAGACAAAGAAGACCAGCTGAGACCAGGATAACCAGCCAACTGATAACTATCCCCAGTGCCAAATCACAGAATTGAGAGCTAAATGCAATTGTTTAGGGTAATAAGCTTGAACACGTTTTATAATGAAACGACAGCTAGCCACGCCAGTTCCCTCATTCGAGAGGGCTCATAGATCCAGGGTCTTTCCGAAAAGCTGGAATTGTGGCAGATACCTGGTGCCGAGTTTAACATTGCATTGCTTACCAGGATCAGAACAAAAATGGCGTAACTGAGGAATCAACCTCTGGTGGGAGAGGATGCCTAAAAAAAAATCAGCCATCGATTAAAATGACGCTCTAAGGTGGCTTGGGGGCTTTGTGGGTTAACTGCTTTGTCGGTTGGTTGGGTCTTTGACACAGTCACCTTAGACAACACTTAAAACTCACTGTGGAGCTGAGGCTGGTCTTGAACCCCCTCGGTCCTCTGACTCCACTTCTCCAGTGCTGGGATTACAGGCTTGTGCCATCAAACACAGATTCAACGCAATAACATTTATTAAAATACAGCAATTTTGGTTTTTTTTGTTTTTTTGGGTTTGTTTTTTGTTTTTTGCTTTGTTTGTTTGTTTTGTTGTTGTTTTTGTTTTGTTTGTTTTGTTGTTGGGGTTTTTTTTTTTTTTTTGAAGCATGATTCTGACTACATAGCGCTGGCTGGCCTGGAACTCGCTGTTTAGACTAGGCTGAGCTCAAACTCAAAGGTTCTCCAACCTCTCCCTTCCGAGTGCTGAAATTAACATCATGAACCACCACACCCAGATCAAAATCAATTCTTTAAAACCCGAACTGAATGAGATATTTAAATTTTACAGAAAGCCTGTATCAGACAGCGATATAAACACAATATCTATTTAACATTCAGAGATGCCGGTAGAGAAGTCAAGAAATGGTCAGTGGTACTAAAAAAACCGTGAAAGGGGCACTCTTCTTCTCGGCCTGTTTAACTTCAAACAGTGACCGCCACTTTGTAGGAAGCTCCGTGAAGCACAGGCTCGCTCACTCCGGTTCTTCCTCCAGCGCCCGGTCGACAGGCCTCACGGGCACATCAGTCAAGGAAGAGGAAGAGCAGCTGTTGGGACTCAGCACAGACGGAGTCTGCAAAGCCAGTAAAAAGCAACTTCAATTTAGACATTGCTTTCCGCTTCAGAATTACAGAGACAAGATTACATTAAAGAACCTGCTAGAAGAGGCAGACAAAATGCGTTCGTCTCAAAGCTCTATAGCCAAACGTTTTTAATGATCTTACCACAAGCTCACTAAAATTAAAATAAAAATCTCAAAACGCTTTCCCTGATTATCTTTCCTAAATGGATTTGAAGCAAATCACTGAGGGGTGGGGGTGTGTTTTTATGCAACACATTATTCTTTATGGAGCCTCTTATGTATTTAGCAATTAATGACGGTCCCATTTCCCTGAGGAGCAGTCTCGGACCGGCACACGCAGAGGAAACACTACCATCTCTGTCCCTAACTGCAATGAATAAAAATCACCAACCAACTCAGCTGCAGAGAATGACATTGAAATAGTATAAATAAAGAAAGGAGGTTCAAATAGATTAAATTGGGAAAATGCTTTAAGTCATAAAAATAGTGTCTCTTCGTGGGTTAGGATAGTTACCCAAGGCTAGTGGGGTGTCCCATGTTTTAGGGTGCACTCAGTATTTCCAGAGGAAAAAGTTCGGTTCTCAGCGCCCATATTAGGTGGCTTACAACTGCTTGCACATCCAGTTCAGGGGGGATTTGATATCTCTGGCTTTTGTAAGCACTTGCACTCATGTGCAAAACTGCTCACTTGCACACACACACACACATGTACATACATACACAACTAAAATAAAACATAAAGTGTTTTAGAACAATGATATTAATATCAGGTGCCTTCTAGCATGAACTTACTACTGTGTCCATGCTATCTGCCACAGACATTACAAATCTAGTATTAAACTGAATATTACATATGACTCTTCCCCTATAATTAAAGACAGGCATATTCTTCCTCTTCACAGTAAAAGAGAAGCAAACGGAATTTCTACATCCTGTATATATAAATGAAGAGCCAATATGTTCAGCACTATACACACCGTGGCCCTCAAATTTAATCTCCAAAATACTCTGCCAAAGATGATTGTTAGTCAGGGAATGTGAGCCTCTGGGTTCATCTTCTCCCTTCATCTCTTGCCCAAGAGTATTAAAAGCAAATGACCATCAACACTATATTCTTAATTTTCCAAGACTGTTCAAAGGGACCATGAATGGAATCACCGGCTCCCTGCTCCTTTCAGTGATTAATCAGGAATGGAGATATTTGGTGCATCTCTGTAGAGAAGGCAAACTTGAATTACTGCTGTTCCCATCATGGCATTAGCATCTTTCAGTTGATCAAGTCAGAGAGGCAGTTCTGGAGCTGAGGTTTGATCCCTGGGACCCACATAAAAAAATGGAAAGAGAGAACCAGTTCCACAATGTTGTCCTCTGACCTACACACACACACACACACAGGCACACAGGCACACACACAGGCACACAGGCACACAAGCTGTGATACACTCACCCACCTATGCATGTACAGACACAGATAATAAATACGATGTGTTTTTAAAATGTCCTGAGTGTGTTCAGTCCATAAGCAGGCGAACTGTTAGTCACATGAGGTGAAACCAGCTCAGTGAGAAAGTCCAGGCAACCAGTCTCTAGCCATCAGATGCACAAACAAAGGAAATGACAAGATTTGAGACACTGGTTTCTGGAGAGGTGGTACTTCTCTCTTTCTTTCTCTCTTTCTTTCTTTCTTTCTTTCTTTCTTTATTTATTTATTTATTTATTTATTTTTTGGTTTTTCGAGACAGGGTTTCTCTGTGTAGCCCTGGCTGTCCTGGAACTCACTCTGTAGACCAGGCTAGCCTCGAACTCTCGAACTCAGAAATATGCCTGCCTCTGCCTCCCAAGTGCTGGGACTAAAGGCGTGCGCCACCACTGCCCGGCAAGGTGGTACTTCTAAGGCATAGAAATAGGTTGCTATGACAACCATAGATAACTGAGGCAGACAGGCTCTGTGGTGGTTTGAATGAATGTGACCCCCACAGGCTCGTAGGGACTAATAAGGAGATGTGGCCTTGTTGGAGGAAGTGTGTCACGAGGGATGGGTTTTGAGATTTCAAATGTTCAAGCCAGACTATGCTCTCTTCCTGCCGCCTGAGGATCCAGATGTAGAACTCTCAGTCAGCTGTTTCCCTAACACCATGTCTGCCTCCATTCCTCCATAGGTTCTACCCTGATGACAACGGACTAAACCTCTGAACTGTAAGACAGCACCAGTTCATTGCTTTTGTTTATAAGCGTTGCTGTTCTCATGGTGTTTGTTGACAGCCATAGAATCCCTAAAACAGGCTTTCATACTCAGAAGGAACCACAACTTCTTCAAAAATCAACACCCAGTCAAGTCAGTACATGTTGTCCAATCTCAGCCATCTACCGAACACCATGTCATGGAAGCTAGCTCTCACTGGTTCAGCTAGCCAGCTGCCCCTCCCCCAGCACTGGAATTACAGACTAATCTACTTTGTTTTCTGTCTCTGTGATAAGACACCAACCCAAATCAACTGGGAAGAGGAAAGGGTTTATTTGTTAACACTCCATCATCAGGGGAAGGCAAAAGCTGGGAGCTGGAGGCAAGAACTGAAGCAGAGGCCATGAGAAGTGCTGGAGAATGTCACAGGGAGGGACTGAGAGTGAGGGTTTGCTATTCAAGTCTCCATCGGCTGTCACAAAGTACCTGAGATTGTTAAACCATAAAACAAAAAGGTTTATTCAGGCTTGCATTTTTTTATTGCTGTTGTTATTTGTTTGTTTGTTTGTTTGTTTGTTTTATTTCTTTTTTTGAACATGAAATGCTTTTTTATAGCATGTTTTACAAGGGGAGGGGGTAAGAGGGTCCAGGTGGTGGAAAAGTACAAAATCTTCTTGGCCTGTGCCTTGAAACATGTCATGGTCTATATGGTACACTGCCTTGAATTATGATCTACCTGCAGTTCTTCAGAAGATATGGTACACTGCTTGAGTTATGGTCTCCCTGCTATTCTTAAGAAGACATGGTACTCTGCTTTGAGTCTATCTGCAGTTGCTAAGCAGGATCTTGCAGTTGCCAAGCTTCAGAGGACATTGTGCAGGTGGGGAAAGGTAGGGGGTGAGGGTAAGGGCGAGGGTCCTGGCTTCTGGCATCTCCCCCTTCTCTGTTTAGTTAGAGAAGGCATCTTATGATCAATCCCAACTATGTGAATTTTGAATTTGGATGTCTAATTATGGGGGGTCTTAGACAAGTTCACAACCCCAAAACACTGATGTGAGACGAGTCACATCGATGGTCGAAGGTTTTAGGCTGTCGACGATGGGCAACGTCAAGGGACTCCGATGTGGGTGAAAGGAGGGTGAGGGCCCTGTCTTAGGCCATGTAGGCTGCACCCACTCCCAGCACCACGCACTCCTTTTCGGCTGCATTGGGTGGGCCCCTGGGAAGTGGACCTACAATAATCCCGTCATTGGGCTAACTCACAGCCATCCTAGACTCTTGTAAATGTTCAAGTTACCAACCATTTGTCAGTTTGGGGTGTAATATTGTCATAAAGGAAGGCTCCCCAATGTTAGCGGCCATATCAAGGGTGGCCTTGGTTTAGGAAAAAGCCAATTTTTGTTGTGGTGATCAAGAGGCCAAGCTCTCTAGCGAGAGAAATGAGGGCAAAGCCAGGCATACCAGGAACCCTTCTGGAGGGCGTGGAAGTCTAGGGGTCGACCGTAGGGGGAGGCAGGGGAGCTGACAGCTGTGTCAGTCTCCTGCGGAGTCACTTCTGGATCCTCTGCAATTTTCAGCTGATGGTAATGAACTTCAACTGCCTTCTTGATGGCAGCATCAACCTGGTTCCGTGGACGACAGGTCACGGGCGATGATCTCTGTCTTGCTCAATCTTGATTTCGTGCGCACATCCTCTCAATGAGGGTCTGACCGGATGGGTCCGTGCCTCGAGCCCCACGTCTGGGTGCCACTTGACCCGACCGGCGGGTCCTGGTTATTCGTGGGGGCGAGGAGGACTGCAACCTGCTATTCTTCAGAAGATATGGTACACTGCTTGAGTTATGGTCTCCCTGCTATTCTTCAGATGATATGGTACACTGCTTTGAGTCTATCTGCAGTTGCCAAGCAGGATCTTGCAGTTGCCCAGCTTCAGGGGACCTTGTGCAGGTGGGAAAAGGTAGGGGGTGAGGGTAAGGGCGAGGCTCCTGGCTTCTGGTCCATCTGGGTTAGAACTTCTAATAGCAGGCATCACGGGTGATTCAATTTTACCTGGGATGCTGCGTGAGTTCAAGCTCCTGGGAGTCCCTGTTTTTCTTGGTTTTCTGCGGTTGGGTACGGAGCTGCTGCCTGCGACCTGCTCTAGGCTCGGTCCCAAACCGGAAGTCTCTTGTTTTGTTTTTTGATGCTCCAACTCATGATCAGATACAGCCATCTTGTTTAGTTTCCTAGAAGAAGATGCTGGATGTTAATGTCAGGAAGCATGTGACAGATCAGAAAGCAAAAGAAGCCAGGGTCCCAGAACATGTTCCCAATGGCCTACAGACCTCCCACAAGACTCTCAATCCCCTGAGATGCCATCTTTTTTTAAAAAAATAAATCTTTTTTTTACTTATTTTATTTATATGAGTACACTGTCTTCAGACACTCCAGTAGAGGGCATCAGATTCCATTACAGAGGGTTGTGAGCCACCATGTGGCTGCTGGGAATTGAACTCAGGACCTCTGGAAGAACAGTCAGTGCTCTTAACCCCTTAGCCATCTCTCCAGCCCCCCCGCCATCATTTCTTGATACCACCACTTGGGGTGTGAGACTTTAACCCTGGGGCCTTTAGCAGACCATCAGAAACCAGGTTATACCTGGGAGGCAAAATGACTCTATCAAGGAGCAAGGAGAATACGTCACATTTAATAATATACATAATACAGAAGGCATAACATAAATATGTGTGTATATGTGTGTATGAATTATATATGTTTATACTAATATTCCACTCAACGATATTTATTTTAAGGAACGGGCTGATACGGCTTCAGGGACAAGCCAGTACAGAGTCCATAGAGCAGGCAACAGTTTAGAACTCTAGGCAGGAGCCAACTTTTCTTTTACATTTTCTTTCTTCCTTTCTCTTTTTCTTTTTCCCCCCCAGATTTATTTATTTATTTTATGAGTAAGACTGTTTCTTCTGCATGCATGTACATAAACCTCATGCCTGTCTGGTGCCCACAGAGGTCAGAAGAAGGCATCAGATCCCCTGGAACTAGACTTATGGACGGTTGTGTCATCAAGTAGGTGCTAAAAATGGAACTCAAATCCTCTGCAAGACCAGCAAGTTCTTAACTGCTGAGCCATCTCTCCAGGCCCTCAACTGTGCCATCTCGAGGCAGAATATTATGCCCCTCAAGATAACTGAGGTTTTGTTCTTAAATGCATTCGAGTGACTAGTTAAGGTCCTCTCACATTATTGAGGGAAATGTCAAGTGTTGTACATGTTTAATTAAAGTAAAATGTTATAAATGTTAACCGCGTCTATAAAATCCCTTCAAAACAACCATACTCATCTTCCTGATTGACCGAGTAGCCGAGCGCCGACAGCCTGTCCACAGAAGCACACAGCTTAGGACATGCATAAATTAAGCTGAAACCCCTAGGAAAGACAGAGCCAGCCCTGTACTGAACAGAAAACAGAACAATTCAGGCAAGAGGAAGTGGCCATGCTGAAGCTCCAAAGCTGAGCTAAGTGTAAGAAGAAGCAAACAGAAGTCCCCATGACTAGTGCAACCCGACCTGGGAAGCAGGAGGGTGTGTCCCTCCGGAGACTCTAGCAGAGACCGGTTCATTTACAGCACATTATATTAAAAGTTGTGCTGCATTCTAAATACCATAAGGAGACAGCCGCCAGAGCCCAGCCGGGTCTCCCATTTTGCTCCCCCATTTTTTTAACTAGGTTTACATTCCCAGGCACTAGAACCTGCTTCTCTAAATATTTTGTTAGTTGTCTGTTGAACCCATAAAAGAATGTAAAACTTGCTGTTATCTTAACCAAAGTACCTAAGTTGTAAAAAAAAATATGTAACCAGTTGCCTGCCGAGCCCTCAATAACTGCATGCATTTGACCAGCTCCTTTGTTCCTTTATCATCTTGAGCTTCCAGACCAAATATAGAAAGATGAATTAGGCCCTTGGATTCTGGATAGAAAGTCTAAGGGAATGAGTTAAGGGCCTTCAAGCCCAGCACCCAGGAAAAGGCTCCATCTCCAACAGATACTCCCTAGTTTGACCCTTAATGTCAAATTTCTATTGGATGACCCTGAGCTCACCAAGCCCCCTCATTTTTTGGTTTTCACCCTTTAAATATGCAATACAGCTTCCCCTCAGGGACACGGTTAAGACCCCGAGCTGCTGCCTCCCTGGGTGCTCAGAAAGTACGGCTTTCATTTCGAAGTTTCCAGTCTGTGAAGTGAGTTTTCTCAGCTCCCCTCCCTAACCCAACAGTATAATAGGAAGGAAGTTGTTGTATTATTTTAAAGACCACTTCGATAGCAAATGGATTATAATCACAAAAGAACAGGGTAGCCAGGAGACAATTTAGGAAACTATTCATTTGCTCTGGCCAAAGTTACTCTAAATTTGCCTCCTGCAATAGTGGTCAAAGAGGGAAAGCAAATGAATCCAGATGTGCTCCAAGAACTAGAAAGTCTTGCTGATGGCTGGGCATGGAGTAGGGGCTGGGATGAGGTGTAAGACTGGGACTTACTTGGGAAAGACATCAACACTAAAGACATAAACGTGAGCCGAGTGTGTACCACACGTGTAATCCCAGCTGGAGAAGCAGAAAGAGAAGGAGCCCTGGGGCTTGTTGATCACCCAGTCTAAGCAGGCAGCAAGCTCTGCCTTCATCAAGAAACTTTGTATCAAACTAATGAAGGGCAGAGCTACAGAGGTGGCCCCGTGCTAAAGAGCAATTGTTCTTGCACAGAAGCTGGATTTGGTTCCCAGCACCCACATGGTAACTCTCAAACCGTGTCTGAGATTTGAGTTCCAGGGAACCTGGCAACTTCTGGCCTCAGTGGGCACTGCCGTACATGGAGCATAGACATAAGTGCAGACAAAACAACCATATATGTAAAATAGCAAGAAATAAGTAAATGGAGGGGGGGAGGGGGAGGGAGGAGGGGTGGGGGGAAGGGAGGGCTTTTAAATAAGGTGGGGAGTGTTAACAAGAGATTCGATGCTCACCTCTGGCCTCCGTTATGCACATATATGTGCTGGGCAAGAGTCAGCTGTTGCTCTCACGACATAGCAGAATGACAATAATTAACAATATTTAGTTATACATCTAAAAGGAAATGACCCTTCACATGCTCATCATAAAGAAGGAATAAAGTTAGAAGTCAGGGGTGTTCCACACCTGAGTTGATCATTATCCAACATATATGAGTTTAAAGCATCATGCCGTACCTCATGAATATATACAAAAGCCCATGGCAATCAAAAAAAAAAAGTTAAAAGGGAAAGATACGTTGTGCCGAATGGAAGTAAAATAAAATTCCAAATTTTGTGAGACACAGAGTAAATGACACTGAGGAGGACATTGATAGCAGAGCTGGCATATACTAAAAAATCCGCAAGTCCCAAATCAGTAATTCAGTCTCTCCTAAAGAACCTGGACCAGTGCTGGAGAGACAATTAAGTCAATTAAGGCACCAAGAGCTCTTGCAAAGGAAACACAAGTTCCAGGGAGCCCTGACGCCCCCTGCTGGCCTCCACAGGCACTTCACACGGGTGCCATATGCACCTTCATGCAGACAAAGTAGCCATACGCAAAATACATAAACGGATAAATCTTTAAAAATGAACCTGGAAAACAAAGAGCAATAAAAAAAACAGAAATAGTAAAAGTAAAAGAAGAAATCGGCGAAACAGAAAATCAATAAAGAAAAATCAATGACAACACACTTGATTCTTCGAGGAATTAATAAAATGAAATGTACGAACCTCTGTTATCAGACTATCAGAGGAGGGAAAAGGTAAAAGACATAAGCAAGTATCAGAAAAGAGGCACCACTATAGGAAAGCCCATATACACCAAGGAGAGAGCAATGGAGTGCCGAAAACAAGATTAAGCACAAATTGACACTTTAAGCTCTTAACTGCTGGGGTTATCTTTTGTACATTGTGTGAAGGTGTGGCTCTGTATATTTAATTGTTTATTCCGTACTGGCAAAGAGTTATGGCCCTTCACCAGGTTTTCTACTTCGCCTTACTCACTTGCTGATTGGTATCACTCACTTAATCAAAATCTGACAGCCAGTGGCTGAACAGGAAGGGGAAAGTGGAACAGGAAGGGGAAGGTGCAGAGAGAGGATCTCTGGGAGAAGAAGGAAATGGGGGGATTCACCAGCAGGACATGTAGAAGAACAGTTGTACCAGGGCTGAGAGAGAGTTAAAGAACTAGCCACGTGGCAGGACATAGGTCAGACTAGCCGGGACAACTTAGATGAGGTAGCCAGGAATCTGCCCAGCTATGCACCTAATCTTCAATAGATATTAGTAAGTTCCAGTGTCATTATTTAACTGCTGGTGGGAATGAGAAAGTCCCATTAATGCTCAACCTTCCTAATGCTGTGACCCTTTAATACAGTGCCCCATGTGTGGTGACCATAAAATGCTTATAGTCAACCTCCCTAGTGTTGTGACCCTTTAATACAGTTCCCCATGTGTGGTGAGCCCCAAATATAAAATACTTTTCATTGCTACTCCACAACCCTAATTTTGCCACTACTATGAATTGTAATATAAATGTCTGTGTTTTCCGATGGCCTTAGGCTACCTGTGAAAGGGTTATTTGACCCCCAATGGGGTTGTGACCCACGGGTTGAGAACCACAACATTAAAGGCAATGTATCACTACTTCAGAAAGAAAATAACAATTACCACGATTCTCTCAAAATAAGATGACTAATGTGGGTTAATATATAACCATTAAGAAAACTAAACATGTGACTTAAAACCCACACACACACCCAAAAAAATCTCCAAATCTGGTCAGGTTCACGGAAATTCTGCCAATGAAAGCAACGAGTGGTGACAAGCACCGCACCGGTACTCCTCGCACTTGGGAGGCAGAGGCCGTAGGATCTGGAGTTCAAGGTCAGCCTCCTACATAGTAAGTCTGAGGCCAGCATGCACTACAGGAGACCCCATCTCAAACGACCAAATAAAAACAATCATGCTAACCATTTTTCAAAAATTGATCCTGATCCCATACAGACCCTTTCACAACATACAGGAGAGACTTTCCCAGTTCATTTTACATTCATTTGTCTAATAACAAAACCAAAAAGAAAAGCTAGGCAGTGGTGGAACACGCCTTTGAGCCCAGCCCAAAGGGAGGTGGAGACAGGTGAAACTCTAAGTTCTAGGCCAGCCTGGTCTACAGAATGAGTTCTAGAACAGCCAGGCTATACAGAGAAACCCTGTCTCGAAAAACCAAGTACGTGCACGACACAAACACACACACACACACACACACACACACACACGCGCGCGCGCGTGCTCGCTCAAAAAAAAAAGAAAGAAAGAAAATAAATAAATAAATAAAATGGAAGAAAAAGAAGAAACGACATTTTGAGGGGAGAAAAGGGCAAATTAAAGACCAATGTCCCTAATAAAGATACGCAAATGTAGCAAATAGAACGCAGCACTGCGCAACAGAATCACACACACCCCCGACGTGCTTCGGGTTGTATATAAAATGTCCTCCTAAGGTGTTTGAAGACTTGGTCTCCAATGGGGGGCGCTGTTTGAGAAGGTTGTGAAATGTTTAGGAGGAGGAGGATCCTACCAGAAAAAAGAGGATCCGCCATAGGGCTGGCTGCTTCGTGAATTTTCTCTGCTTCCATATTGGCCCAGATTCAAGAAGCTCCCTTGGCCACAGCCCAGAACCACGCCATCCTTTGCTGGCCATGACGGAGTGCTTCCCCTCAACCCTTTCCTCCCCTTGGTTTGTTCCTTTTTGTTATTTGACCACAGTGATGAGAGCAGTAATTGTAGTTACCATAGGGAATTGATTCCAGAGTTGCAAGATAAATGCGACATTTGAAAAATAACCAACATTATCCATTAATTAAGCTACTGAAGAAAAGCTATATGGTATACAAGGGATGAAGAAAAAATTCACAAGATTCAATATCAGTTCATGATTTTAAAACAAAATAGTGGTGATATTCAACTTGAAAGGGACCAATTGCAAGAACAGCTTCAAATAACATGCTTTCTGGTAAAACACAATAATTTATGCTCAAAGTCAAGAGCAAGCCAAGGCTGAGCATTCTTTTGCTCTTTGACATAATGCTTGAGTCGCTAGTCAGTGCAAGTATGGCCAAAACAAATAAATACAAGTATGTCATTATGGTCATAAAAAATACCAAGCAACTTCACAAAAGCTTCATCTAGCATTAATAAGTGTGTCCAGATAAGTAAATAGGATACAAGATAAATACACAAAATTCAATTATGAAGACTAACAGTGAAGACATGGGCTTCAAAATGAAAATTAAAATATCAGTTGCAATTGCTAAAACTTAAAATATTTCAGTGTGAGTCTCACGAAAGATATATAAGGACTTGTTGGCTAGAACTTAGAAAACCTGATGAATGAATTCAAAGACTAAGAAAGTGAAAGACACAGCGTGCTTGTCACTGGACAACTGAACATGGCAATGACATAATTTCTCAGTCTCTTTCCCCATTAGCATTCAAGTTTAATGCTATTTCTCTCAAAATCTCAGCAGAACATTTTGTGGCTGTACGTAAGATTTCTCTAATAAACCGTGACTGTAGAAAAGCAGAGGAACTAGAATTGTTCATGATTCTGAAAAGGAAAAAGAAAATGGGAAAAGCCTTCTTACTGTTCAGTGTGATAACACACACACACACACACACAAATATAGACACAGATATAGATATGAAAAGTGCGGTATTGACTAAGAGGTAGACACACTTACCAGAGGGACAAGATAAAGAACACAGAAATCAGCCTGACAAAAGCACCCAGAAACTTTCTTACTTTGTCTAAGACCAACTCAATGAAAAGGAGAGATTAACAACAAATGGCAGAAGAACATTTACATATCCATAAGTAATGCATGATGTCTGTAAAGCATGAATTTGACCTCACTTGTCAGGCAAAAGAAGAAAAAAAAAGATAACAGACTTAAATATTGACCAGGTGTGATGGTGTATACCTGTGTGATGGTTTGTACATTCTTGGCCCAGGAAATGGCATTATTAGAAGGTGTGGCCTTGTTGGAGTAGGTGTGTCACTGTGGGTGTTGGGCTTTAAGACCCTCATCCTAGCTACCTGAAAGCCAGTATTCTGCTAGCAGCCTTCAGATGAAGATGTAGACCTCTCAGCTCCTCCTGTACCATTTCTGCCTGGATGCTGCCATGTTCCTGCCTTGATGCTAATGGACTGAACCTCTGAACCTGTAAGCCAGCTCCAATTAAATATTGTCATTTATAAGAATTGCCTTGGTCATGGTGTCTGTTCACAGCAGTAAAATCTTAACTAAGACAACCTGAAATCCCATCACTTGGGAGGCAAATGTAGACTGGCCTCTACATTTAAGTCCAGCCTGGTCTACACAGCAAGTTCTAGGCGAGTGAGAGCTATATAGTAAGACCCTGTCTCAAAATCCAAACAAAACAGACTTAAATGCAAAACATAACACCATACAAAATTTAGGGGAAAAAAAGTATTAAGATTCTAAAACCAGGGCTGGAGAGATGGCTCAGCTGTTAAAGGCTAGGCTTATAACCAAAAATATAAGATTCTAAAACCAGGCAAACACTGTTTATACTTACCATCAAAAGATAATACTTAATAGGAGGAAAATGATAGATTTTAATTCATCAGAATTAAAATTCTTGCTGTCTACTCCCAACAAAGGACCAGTGTCTAGAACAACATAGAGTTCCCAGAACTTAAACACCTGAGGATGGTATGACCCAAGTAATCAAAAGCCCTGGATACTTATTCCAGAGAAATAACTGGTGTTCAAACAGAAAGTCTGTGTAAACATTTCCTGTAGTTCATTCACAATAGCTCAAACGTAGAAAGAGCAACTGTCCATAGAAAAATGACTTTTTTAAACCTGGATTTTATTCATCCCTGTGTTGTGCTAAATATTGTCAACATGACATGCTCTAGAACAAAGGTTCTCAACCTGTGGGTCTCGAACCCTCTGGGGGCCAAATAACCCTTTCCCGGATGTCACGTATCAGATAAAAAAAAAAATACATAATGAAGTGACAACAAAATGATTCCATGATTGAGGATCAACTCAACATGCAGAACTATTAAAGGCTCATAGCATTAGAGAGGTTGAGAACCGCTGCTCTAGAGTCTCCTAGGAGACTAGCCTCTGGGCGTTTCTGTGAGAGATTATCTAGATTAGCTTAATTCAGGTGAGAAGAGTCACCTTAACTGAATACCAGTAAACAGGCTGGTGTCTTAAAATCAGTGAGAAGAAAGTGAGGTGAACATCACCACCCGCCACTCTCTGCCACCCAGCTGTGGATATACCGTGACCTGCCTCCTTCCTCTCTTCCTGCCGCCATGACTCCTAGGCCTGATGCCATGTCTTCCCTGATGAGATGGGCTCTCCAGAGTTATGAGTCAGAGGACACCCTTTCTACGCTGTGGTGGTTTGAATATGCTTGGCCCAGGAAGTGGTACTGTTAGGAGGTGTAGCTTTGTTAGAGGAAGTGTGTCACTATGGAAGTTGGTCTGGAGGTCTCCTCTTGTGCTCAGGCTCTACCCAGTGCAGAAGAGAGCTTCATTTTAACTACCTGTGGATGCGCCAACCTTCCTGCTTGCCTTCTCTCCCCTCCCTCTCCCTCTTGTTCCGGCCCCGATCGCTCCAGACCCCTGCTCACTCCATCCTAGTTGCCTTCAAATCAAGATGCAGGACTCTCAGCTCCTTCTCTAGCACCATGTCTGCCTGCATGCTGCCATGCTTCCTGCTATGATGATAATGGACTGAATCGCTGAACTGTAAGCCAGCCTCAATCAAATGTTTGCCTTTGTAAAAATTGCCCTGGTCATGGTGTCTCTTTATAGCAATGGAAACCCTAAGTAAGACATACTATAAGTTTATTTTTAGCACAGCAACAAAAGGACAACCAGGATGATCTACAGATGCTGAGTCCCCCTCAAGAGGCTGGTAAGGTGCCCACGGCCAAATGGGTTGGCTTTATGTGTGCATTGAGTGTTAATATAATAAAGAACAAAAAACCAAAACAAACCAAAACGTGAGATGGAGATGGCTTCGAGGTTAAAACCATATATTGCCCTTAAAGAGTTCAGGCTCTACCACCCATGTCCCGTTACCTGTAACTCCAGCTCTAGAGGATCTGATGCCCTCTTCTGGCCTACAAGGACATTGCTCCCATGTGCTCAGATACCCATGTGCTCCCAGGCTCAGATACACTCATATGCATAAACTCACACTCAGATACACACATGATGTTCAATTAGTTTTTGTCAACCTAACACAAACTAGAGTCATATAGGCGGAGAAAATGTCAATTGTAGAATTTCTTCCCTCAGACTGGCCTATGGACAGGGCTGAGGGTCATTTTCTAGACTAATGGTCGCTATGACCGGGTCCAGCCCACAGCGGAAGGTGCCACCCCTCCTGGACTGGTAGTCCTACACTGTATGAAAAAGCAACATGAGCAAGCCATGAGGAGTAAGGCCATAGGCAGTGTCCCCCTGGGCTCTCTGGGTTCACTCTTCCCTCCAAGTCCCTGCCTAGACCTCTTGCCTCTTCTCTTACTGACCCACAAGCCAAATAAACCCTTCCCTCCCCAAATTGGCTTTAGTCAACATTTTATTACAGCCACAGAAACCAAACTAGGACACATATACAGATAGTTTAAAGTGAAATTAAAGTATTGACCAAAGACATGTTAAAACCTGTTTTAATTTGTCATTTCTGACACGGTCTCTCTCCTTCACTTCCCTCCTCTTTCCCTCCATCTTCTCTTTTCCTTTCTCTCCCTTCTCTTTCCTTTGTCCTCGTTCTCAGAAACACCTATTAGCATCCAGTTGGCCCTTGGGGAATGTTCTGATGAGGTTCTGTGGATAAGTGCCTTACACACAGCAGGACTGAAGATGGAGAAGTTCAAGGTCGAGATGCTAGCAGGCTTGGTATCTGCTTAGGGCTTGCTTTCTCACGTCTGGGCCTTCTTGCTGTGTGGTCACTGGCAGAGAGGAGGAAGGATCCCTTTGGACCTCTTTTGCAAGGACACTAATTTATGAGGGATCCTTTATGTCTAATCACCTTCCCAGGGCCCTACCTCCTAATACCTTCATCTTAAAGAAAAGAGTTCTTTTTCTTTTGAGGGAAAGCAGGATTCAAAGTAGATTCTCTCTCTCTCTCTCTCTCTCTCTCTCTCTCTCTCTCTCTCTCTCT
>NW_021627709.1:0-11813 GCF_004785775.1 Grammomys surdaster | reverse complement strand
AAGGCCACACCCCCTAATCCCTCTCAAGTCATATCACTCCCTAATGACCAAGCATTCAAACGTATGAGCCAATGGAGGCCATTCTTATTCCAACAACATCACATTTTAGAAATCAACTCATCTATTGGATGATACCTAAACTGATTCCATTACCAGTGCTATTATAAATAATGCTATAAGATATACACATGGATGGTCAGATATTTCTGTAGTAGGCTGACTTGGATTCTTTTAGGGTATATTCCTAAGAGTGGCAGTGAGTGCTCGATCATAAAATCCTTCACACAGATTCCATAGATGCTGGAGTAAAGCCAATGGCCGGTGTACTGACCGGTTTTGTGTCTCAACTTGACACAAGCTGGAGTTATCACAGAGAAAGGAGCCTCCCTTGAGGAAATGCCTCCATGAGATCCAGCTGTAAGGCATTTTTTCAATTAATGATCAAAGATGGGAGGGCCCAGCCCATCTCTGAGCTGATAGTCCTAGGTTCTATAAGAAAGCAAGCTGAGCAAGCCAGGGGAAGCAAGCCAGTAAGTAACATCCCTCTATGGCCTCTGCATCAGCTCCTGCTTCCTGACCTGACTGAGTTCCAGTCCTGACTTCCTTTGGTGATGAAAGCAACGTGGAAGTGTAAGCTGAATAAACCCTTTCCTCCCCAACTTGCTTCTTGGACATGACGTTTGTGCAAGAATACAAACGCTAGCTAAGACAGATGGTTTGTTGTTTTATTAGTCTGTTTGTTTTATATGTGTGGTATGAATTAAAGTGTATATGTATAGGGATTTGTCTGTGGTCCAACCATCCATCTATTCGTCTGTCCATCTGTATATGTAGAGGCCCAAAGTTAACAACACTAGGGTGTCTTCCCCAACTCCCCCACCCCAGCACGCTATTGAAGGAGAGTCTCCCACTGAACCCAGGGATCATCAATTCTCAGTTGTCTTGCTGTCAAGGAGGGCTTCTGGAGGGCTGGGACTAAAGGGAGTCCCCATACCTTCCCAGTTTTGACATGGGTTTCAATGACCCAAACTCCTGTCTGTCAGTCCTTTACCCACTGAGCCATCTCCACTCCCCTCCATGTCCTTCATGAGACAAGGCCTCTCATGGACCTTAAGCTAATTAATTTGGCTAGACTGACCAGGCAATGGCTTCTGTGATTAACTGTCTCTGGCACCCCCTCCCCAACACTGGGGTCACAGTGGCACGTGTGTATGTGTGTCATCATACCTGTCTTTTAAATGGGTGCTAGTAATCTAAACTCAGGTCCTCCTGCTGGTGTGGCTGCTATTATTTTACTAGCCAAACCATCTCCCCACTCCCAACCCCACAACCCCTAATTTTAATTTAATTTCTTTCTTCAGAAAGGATCTTGGCTATGTAGCCTAGGCTGAACTCAAATTTATGGTGCCCCAGACTCTCTAGAGTTAGGATTACAAGCAAGTGCTAATATCCCCAGCTAATGTTCCTTAACAATAGTAGTTATGCCAGGTGGTGGTAGTGCATGTCTTTAATCCCAGCACTTGGGAGGCAGAGGCAAGTGGATTTCTGAGTTTGAGGCCAACCTAGTCTACAGAGTGAGTTCCAGGACAGCCAGGGCTACACAGAGAAACTCTGTCTAGAAAAACCAAAAAAAAAAAAATAGTAGTTATGAGTGATCAGTTGTCTATGACTGGGGCCAGATGCCCCAGACATGACAAATGCCCAGTGACAACCACAGAGGATGAGCTGCTATGGGTGAATTCTTCTGTAACAGATCTCCAAGACATGGGCAGAAAGGGTGCTAGAAATACCATCTTGATTCATACAAATCTTTTCAGTAACTATACAGCTGTTCCAAGCTCTGGAGATCCAACCCTGGGCTTCTCACAAGCTTGGCAAATGATCTTCCCCTGAGCTGCACCCTGAGCCCAGGAACTTTTATTTCTTGATTAGCTTCTTATTCTCTGTCTGTGAATCTCAGTGCTAGAAACTATGGAGGAAGCTTTGCTCCCAGAGGTCAGAATGGAAGAGCTGTAAAGAGAGCTGCGGAGCTCCCACAGACTCCTGAGTTAGTTCCTTGAACTAAACCATTTCTCAGTGCACATTTTCCCAGGTAGATCTGTGCCGTGAAGCGACCAGCCCATAGGATCGGAATGGCGACCAAACCCTCCCAGGTGTTCTGGGAGCTTGGAAGATGGCTGGGTGAGTGAAGCACTTGCTGCCCAGCATAAGGACCTGAGCTGACATCCCCAGCACCCCCACAAACGCTGGCATGCCTGTAACACCCCCTCCCCCATCCTCTCCCCCACGTCTCATGCTGTAGAGATGGAGACAGAAGGATTCCTGGAGCTTTGTGGCCAGGCAATCAATGAATTCCAAGTTGATGGAGAAATCCTGTCCCAAAAAATAAGTGGGATAGGCTGGAGCAATGGCTTTCCAGTTAGGAGTTCTTCCAAACGACCTGAGTTCAGTTCCAAGCACCCAAGGTGGGCAGCTTACAACCACCTGTAACTCCAGCTCCAGAGACATTCAGTGCCTCTGGCCTCCACGGGTGCCTGTGTACACAACCCCCACACAGACACACAAGCACACATATAATTAAAAATAATAAAAATAGTTTTCAAAGTAAGGATGAGAGACAGAGAAGAAGACATGATTTCAACCTGTAGCTTCTACAAGCAAGTGTAAGTGTATACATATAGATGTGGACCTGTGCACACATTAGACGTGTATACCACACACACACACACTTAAAAAAGAACAACTAGCCTGTCATAGACATATTTTACTGGCTGAACCGTCTCCCCACCCACAACCCCCTTTAATTTAATCTTGACTATGTATCCCAGGCTGACCTCAGACTTATAGTGATCCTCCTGCCCCAGACACTCGAGTGCTGCGATTACAGGCATGTGCTACCACGTCCAGCTAAGACTTCTTGATACCTCAGAAGGGGTGGGAGTTGTTGTCCACGGCAGATCCACATCTCACTATGGTATGGAAGATGTCTGAGGTACCACTGGATTTCAGGCCAGACAAAGATGGCAGTGGGGAGGGGTGGGAATGGTTCCAGTCCTAACTCTCCCTGTGTTAGGCGTGTGGCCTTGGCTGAGGGATTCTGACGTTTCTCCACCTGAAGAAAAGGAATAAAACCCACCCAACGTGGCTACCGCAGGCATCACCAGAGAGCAGGTTGGAGAGATCACTAACACCTCTTTCCCTCCCCTGCTCTAACCCTGGCTATCTCTCCTTTTCAGGCCACCAGGCTAATTTTACAAGGTGACTTGTACAGTGAGGTATGCTACCTTGTTTGTTTAAAAAGAAAAAAAAAAGGAGAAAAAGAAAGAAAAGAAACTTAATTTCAAAGCTTCCTTATGGCAATCCTGTGACAGAAATAAAACCAGGCAGTTGTTGCTATGCAACGGCAGTAGCTTGCGGAGGGACTAGATACATCTTTGCTGTTACTTATCTTTAGTTGGATCTTGAGTGATATTTTTCTGACTACCCAGCATTAGCCTGTTCTCATTACGTAAAGGCACAGAGGAGCAGGAATGTCTAGGAGGAAGTCCTGCCCTGAGGTTCACTGAGGTTCACTGTCTCTCCAAACTGGCTTTCTGTGTCCTCTTTTCGTCTCTGATTCTTTTTCCTTAATTGGTTTTGGTTTTCCTCCCACTTTCTTCACTGTAATTAAAATGAAGATTACAAGTAGACAGGTGTAGTCTCGGGCCTGTAGTCCAAACACTCAGGAGGCTGAGGCAGGAGAATTGTGGGTTTCAAGCCAATCTATGCTACAAAGCAAGAGCCTTACTTAAGAAATAAAATCATGGGCTCATCAGGTCCAGGTGCCCACCACCAAGCCTGAAGACCTGAGTTCGATCCCCAGCACCCACGTGGTAAAAGGAAAGAACAAACCCAAGTTGTCCCCTGCCCTCCACATGAGAGACAGAGAGAGAGACAGAGAGAGAACAAATACATTGTAAAACTCTAAAAAAGATACTGGTTCCTTAGCCCTTTTCTTGATGGCAGCCTTCTTAGTCTTGAATCAGCATTAAAGCTGTCTCTTTTCTCTTTAGAATGTTTGAGGGATTTTTTATTTTTTAACACAGGCTTGAAAAGTAGCCCTGTGGTGTCTGTCTACAATTTACTGAGTTGCTAAGGTGGGTCTCGAACACGTGTTGATCTTCCTGCTTCAGACTGTGTAGGGCTGAGATCACAGGCAAGTGCTACCGCACAAAGCACAAGTTGTCTCTTTTCAAAACAATAAACATGAGACTCTGTCTAAAATTTGGAGCTTACAAGATGGCTCAGGGTTAGGGTTAAAGTACCGGCCACCAAGCTGCAGTCTGAATTTAACCCCCAAGACCCACAAGCTAGGAGAGAACTGCCTCTCATAAGGTTCTCTCTGGCTACATGTGCCCCTGCCTCAGACACAATAAAATTCGCTGTGATCGTCTGTGTTCTCTGTAGGTTCCTCGGACTTGTCTCCTTTCAGCATACACACCTTCCTTTTCAAAACATCTGCAACCAAGTTCATGGATTCGTCCTTTGCATGCGCTCTTGCCTGCAGAGCTCCTGCTGGTTCTGCAATCTGAACTGGTGCCCTCCAACTCCTCAGGCCTGGTCTTTGAGTTCTAGTCCCAGTGGCATAATGGCTGATGTGGAAGGGACAGGCAGAGCATCCAGTATGACAGACGGCAGATAGGTTACTCAACCACATCTTGATTGTGAGACCAGGCCAGAGCGACAGTCTCAGGGCCAGGGAGCTAGGAGGGAAGGGGGGCATCACTGAAGAAGTCAAGCTTGGGGCCAGGAGGAAGGACTTCGCGCTAGATTCAACAACATGACACTCCTGTAGCAAGTCTGTCCTGAAGGCCCCTCTGGCCTGCCTCCAGCCAGTGTTTGAAAGGATTCCAGTGACTATTAGCTCCCTCAGCTCTCTTGGTACTGACTGCATCAAAAAGAGACAGAACTAGGAGGGGTCCCTAAAACGGGCACTCTGACTCTCACACAGTGCACAACGCAAAGCTCCAAACCTAGGAGAGTCTGGCTGCCATGACACTGCCTGACCCTCTTCCTGGGTTTTCCATATCTATGTGTCCATGTTTTAGGTCACTTTAGCTGCTCTACCAGTGAGACACATTCCCAGCTTGTTTTTGGGGTTTGGTTTGGTTTTGTTTTCTATAACTTGAAACATATTCTCATGCAGTCCAGGCTGGCCTCAAACTCACTGTGTGGCTGAGGATGTTCTAGAACATCTGATCCTCCAGCCTCCAGCTCCAGAGTGCTGGAACAGCGTTACAGGCATGTGCCACCATGCCTGGTTTACACAGTGATGGAGATTAAACTCCACAACCCCACACATACTAAGCAAGCACTTTACAAGAGGGGCTACAGCCCCAGCCTAGCTCGCTAGCTAATGAAGACAGGGTTGTGGACCCCGCCTTGAGGAGGCGCACTTTAAAAAGAGGTTGGGCTTGTGGTGTAATTTGCGACTAATGGCTGTAGGGTGAAGAAACAACTTTAATCTCAGAGAGAGGGCAAAGAAGAAGATGGTTCCAGGGATTCTGGGTTCTGGGGATTGTGGGTAAATTGAAAACACACCTTAAAGTACAAGGTAAGCAAATTCCCAGTCCTCTTGTTGGTGTGTCTTGGCGTTGGTCTTGAAAAAACAGTCCATGTGGCAACACTGGTTAAGTCCACACTGTCGGCACATCTGGCACTGGACTTCGGGATATGAATACCATAAGCTCTGCCGGGTTCCTGAAATACTTACAGACTCCTGGCAAGGCCAAATCTTGCAGAAAGCAGAAGGAAGGTGGAACTATGGGGCAATATCCTGAGAAAGAGAGATGGAGACAGACACACAGAGAGATACACGCAGAGAAAACAATTAGTCCTCTCTGAGAGGAAGAAGAGGTCAAGGCTAGACTAATGGAAGTGCTGGTTTGGGGTCTTAAACGGTAAGTAAGAAAGGTGTTCAGGGTGTCCTGTGATGAGCAAGATGAGAGGTGAGGGGTTCTTAAAGGGCGGGGGGGGGGGAAGGGGGGGGGGGGGGGGGCGGATGAAAGGACAAACAGGGAGAAAACACTCCACAAGGGCTGGGAGCACCAATAATAAGGGTTTGATTTCTAAATTAATTTGCCTACTTATAATGCACTTGAATAAGAGAAAGATGCCGGGTATGACATTTGGGCTTATCATGCGAGCCACAGGAGTGAAGGGGTTTTGCTAATCAGAGCATCGTGATGGGATCTGTTCATGCTGCAAAGCCTTTCAGACTCTCAAGACTGACCCTTCAAACGCGCAGCAAAATCAGCATCTCTCCACCGGTGAAAGGCCTCAGAGCCACTGATGCTGCGTCTACAAAGTGGGGGATGTTTCTAAAAGACTCTGCTTACTCAGCCTGTTAATTCTAAACAACAATGGTTATGATTCAGGATAAGACTGAAGGGTGGAGAATGGAACATCTGTGACTCTCCAGGAGCCCCTCAAAATTTCCAGTACCGTGAAGCTTTGATATTTAATATATTTATAATGCACAGAGTGACCCCCTAGCAACTCAGATAGACAATAGCAACCACCCATATTTGCAAAGCTCTCCACATTAACAAAAAATATGTATTCCATTTTCTGTCTTGATTTCCACAACAACTGCATAAAACGATGTTATTTTTATTTCCATTTTACAGGTAAGAAAACTGAGCTTCAGAGAGACAAACTAGCTTGGGAACTGGTTCTGGGTTCTCTGGCTCAGTAGTATGGGCCGTTAGTTACTTTACTCACTGCTGTGACCAAATAGCTACAAAAGTAACTTAAAGAATTATTCCAGCTCACAGTTCAAGGGCATACAGTTCCCTGTGCTGGAAAAAGGTTCACCGTTTGAAAAGATACAGTCCATCACGATGAGGAAGGCACAGTAGCAAGAAGATGTGGCAACTTGTGTCACTACATCCACAAGCAGGAAGCAGAGAGCAATGATGCTAGTGTTCAGGTCCACGTAACGGCACCTCCCACATTTAGGGTGGGCCTTCCCACCGCAATTAACAACATATAGACAATCCCTTATTGAGGAGCCTATGGCTTGTCTCAGCTGAGATTCTGGTTAGGATGGCAGGAATAACCATCACTGGGACAAGTGCAACAGCCAAGTCTCCTGCACAGAACTGACAGCTGCCACACATATCTGCTAATGATCCTGGCCGTATCTGCTTCCCAGTGAAACAGTAACACCTGCTGGCTGGTGTCAAGATGTTGCAAAACCAAGATTCTCCCCTGCAGAGCACAGAGCAAGTGATGATCTCATCTGCCTCCATCCAGCATCGCTGCCCGCCCCTCCCGAAAAGCCTAAACAACCATCCATGTATTAAACTTGACGATAAACTATTTTCACCTTGAACTTGCCACTGTTGTGAAGAAAAAGAGAAACAAACAGGTCCTATCGCTAAGGAGTGCCTCTCCTAAATGATGAAGAAGCAGGGCATGTCTTTACAGCTGGTCACATTGTCATATACCGCAGGGATTTCGTTTTAATTAATGTTTATTTATTCTTGGTTTTCTGAAACAGAGTCTCACATAGTCCAGGCCTGTTTCCTCCTGCCTTTACCTCCCAGTTGATTGAATTACAGACATCCATTGCCATGCCTGCCTCTAAGTTGAAAATTTGAAAACATAGTGATAAAGTGACTTCACCTTGCAGAACTTGAGAGGCCTTATCTAGAAAAGAATGGAGCTGAGCGGTGAGTGCTAAAATCCTTTTCTGTTCACAGGTGAATTACTGTTTGCATAAGTGAAATGGGTCTGAATTTCATCAGGATGATTGCTTTTTGAGTGGGCTATCCTGGCACAAACTAGTCATCCTGTCACTGGAGTCCAAAGCAATTGGATTTTATATTCAAGGCCAGCCTATACTCACAAACACACAGCCTCCAGGGAGATTACTGGAAACCATATTGTCTGTTTATTTGTTATTTGTTCATTGTGGAATTTTTTTCCTTTTAGGACAGCATCTATGGAGCCCAGGCTATCCTTAAACTCATGACAATCTTTCTACCTCCTCCTTTCTTTATTAGTGGGGTTATAAACATGAGCTCCTACACCCAGTTTAATGCCTTTTTCTTCTCTGACCCTTGAATCACCTCCAGGAGCAAGAAGGCTTAAATTGATACATCCACAGGCTGCCATAAGTAAAAGGCCAGAGGCATAAGAAGAGACCTGCCGTATGGTGCAGCTGCAGGAAGAGAAACCCTACTCACTCTTCTGTCAGTGACAATTGAAGAAAAAAATAAAAGAGGAAGTAGCAGAGCCAGGCACAATAATTAAAATTTGAGTAAAGAACTCGAATAGACATTTCTCCAGCAGACAGACCCAAATGGCCAATCAGCATATGGAAGGGTGCTCAACATCATTGGGCAGCATAGAAATGCAAATCAAGGGTGCCATGAGATACAACATCATACGATGTCATACCTGCTGTGATCAGAAACACATGGGAAGTGGACTGGGTAGTGAGGTTAATGTGGTGCCTGCCTAACATACAAAAACAAACAAACAAACAAAAACATGTTTAATCCCAGCAGAAGGGAGAGGCACCAGGATCAAGAAACTCAAGAACAAGTTTCAAGCCAGTCTAGGCTACAGGAAACATTGTCTCCAAAACACAAAACAAATACAACATCGACCAAAAACTAAGGAACAATAGGTGTTAAGGAAGTCATGGAGAAACTGGACCCTTCAGCCACTGCTACTAGCTAATGTGTGAGAATGACCAAAAGGAAGAAGAGACAGGCCACCATGTTTTCCTCAGCCTGTGCCTGACTCGGTCTCCAGAAGACAGGCAGGAGAGGAGGGGAGAGAGAAGAGGTACCAGTGTCCTTTCCTCCTAGACCCACAGAACCACCCATCTAAGATAAATTGGAGAGCGAGGTTAGACCTTTGAATTAGACAGCTAATTGATATGTCTAGACTCTGAACCCTTGTGTCCCCCAGAACTCGAATGCTGGCACCTTCTAGCAAAGGCAATGGTATTAAATGATCATTCACACTCACTCAAGGGCTAGAGGGAGTGAGCCCAAACCTCCAGTCTCTTGCACACTGTGACACAGTTTCCAGCTTCTCCAGAGGATATCACAAGACATCAGCTTGGAAGCAGAGAAAACCCACCCTCCCCAGACATCAAATGACGACACCCTCATCCTGACTCATCAGCTTCCACCACAGTGAAAGGTAAATTCCTATCCTTAATAAATGGCCCAGTCTTGGAGAGTTTGTTATAGCAGCAGGAATAAATTAAGATACAGCTTTTAAAACTGGAAGGAGGTTATTCTGAAGAGGTCAGGGTATGAGGAGGAAGAACAGAGCACCGTTAGAGGGACTGGTTCTTAGGAGACAACGGCTTCACAGAGACTGGTTGGTGAGTGTCATTGAACAAATAGAGTGACACTTATATTTATACTGTAGTGAGTTCAGTCTGTTTAATAAACAAGTTGAACATTAGCAGAGATGAATACTTAGATCCTCCCAAATCTTTCTTAGTAAGAAAGCTTGTTGCTGGGTGGTGGTGGCACATGTCTTTAATCCTAGTACTGGGGGTAAGGGGCAGAGGCAGAAGGATCTCTGTAAGTTCAAGGCCAGCCTGACCTACAAAGTGAGTTCAAAGAGAGCCAAGGCCACATGGAAAGATGGGGTCTGTGGCCAGTGTGCAGAAGCACCAGGAATCCATGGCTGAGTCAAAACTCAGTCTGCCATCACCTTCAAATTGGAACCCTTCATGGAGATGTATTTGCAGAATTCATTGAAGAAACTGTTTTGTGCATGTGCACGTGCATGTGTAATTTTTCTTGCTGTGAAGGCTGGTCTTGAACTCAAAACCTTCTGGCCTCCACCTCCCAAGGGCTAGGATTACAGGCACGCATCACCACACCCAGCTTGTGTGTCTAACTTTGTAGCGATGTACACTTCAGAAATCTCAATTTGCAGAGAACACAAATCCACTCTGTGGGGCTTGATAGACTCTCCTCGGAAAGCTCAGCAACACCACTAAGCCCAGGGCTCACGGGAGCCTAAGTCTTGATTACTTTCCTTTCACATCGCTACATGATGTAGCAGAGACTTTTCCGCTTCAACGGGAAAGGCCCGGACTTCAACATTCTCATGTTTTCCTCGAGTCTTAACCATTGCTTCACTGGACAGTGACATTCACTGGAGCTATTTACACACATGACAGACAGACAGCACAACGGATCAGAAGTGTATAGTCCATGAGGTTATCCTACACCTTTTTCCCATGTAACTAACACAGGGTGGCCTCAAACTTACTATATAACCAAGGATGACTTTGAATTTCTGATCCTTCTGCCTCCACCTCTTGAGAGCCAGAATTACAGGGCTATACAACCACATCCAGTTTTTTTGAGGTGCCAGGGGCTGAAACCCAGGGTTTCCTGCATGCCAGGCAAGCACCCCAGCTATATTCCCAGCCCTGTCACTACACTTTCATACGATGTCATATGATGCCACACAGGATGAATGGGGCTAAGTTCTGGCTCCTGTGTTCTCATTAAACAGCCCTGTGGTCTCAATCCCAGCACTTGGGAGGCAGAGGCAGGCGGATTTCTGAGTTTGAGGCCAGCCTGGTCTACAGAGTAGACCAGGACAGCCAGGGCTACACAGAGAAACCCTGTCTCGAAAAAACGAAAAAAAAACCCAGCCCTGTGGTCTTGAACAAGTCATTTCCTTCTTCCATGCTTCCGTCTGTTGCTAAATGCAGAAATTTAAAATTAAACACAGTGTCTCTGGGGACCTTCTTAAAAATAACACTTGGTATGTCTGTTACATGAAAGGTACTTTATTCAATGGACACACTTTCTAAGTTTTCTACGGAAAAGAAAATATTAAACCTGCCTTATAATATAGACTGAGAGCTCTGGAAGCCAAGTGTAGATACATATTTTTTAATACCTAGAGCCCCCAGCACTCAGGGATCTTTAAAGAGAAGATCACAATGAAAAAGCTTGAGTAGGGCTGGAAAGATGGCTCAGCAATTAGGAGTTCTTGCTTTTGCAGAGACCCTGGGTTCAGTTTCCAGCATCTACATGGCAGCCCAAAACCATCTGCAATTCCAGTTCCAGAGGATTGGACACACTGGTCTAGCCTCTACAGGTGCCTACACATATGTGGTACAAATACGCCCATGCAGGCAAGCACTGTACTCATGAATAACAGCAAATACATGCTTTTTAACATTTGTCAAACCATTACGTGAATGATTGTTGTCCGTCATGGATATCAGGACAGGAAAGGCTGTGAGAAGAGGCTGAGATGACTCTGTGATCTGGCAAGGACAGCAAAAGCAGTGTTGCTCTCAAAGCCTGCCAGGGAATCTGCTGCGTATCTGTGCGAGTCAGTTTTATGTGTCAATTTAGCTAGGCCACAATACTCAGGCGTTCCGTCAAGCACGTCTGCCTGTGTCTGTGAAGATGTTTTAAAATAAGATTAGCACTTAAATCAATAGACTTGCAGTGGAGGACATTGCCCTCTGTAAGGTGGGTAGCCTCATCTAATTAGCTGAAGGCCTTAAGAAAAAGTCTGGGATTCCTCAAAGAAGAGGCATTTTGCCAGCAGGTTGCCTTCAGACTCAAGCTGCAACATCAAGTGCACTCTGGAGGCCTGGGCCTTGGACTTGCCAGCTTCCATAACAGATAGATAGATAGATAGATAGATAGATAGATAGATAGATAGATGGATGGATGGATGGATGGATAGATGAGAGAGAAAGAGAGATGATAGATAGATAGATAGATAGATAGATAGATAGATAGATAGATAGATAGATTATA
>NW_021627708.1:0-52891 GCF_004785775.1 Grammomys surdaster | reverse complement strand
GATAGATAGATAGATAGATAGATAGATAGATAGATAGATAGATTATAGACAGAAGATAGGTAGATAGATAGATGATAGATAGACAGATAGATAGATAGATAGATAGATTATAGACAGAAGATAGATAGATGATAGATAGATAGATAGATAGACGATAGACAGATAGATAGATAGATAGATAGATAGATAGATAGATAGATAGATAGATAGACAGATAGTAGAAATGATAGCTAAATATGAGAGATTAGTGATTAATTGTAGAGAAATAAATGTAGAGATAGGTGATAGACGGATAGGTGGTATGATAGACATGGAAAGCTTAAATGGAGAGGGAGGGAAGGAGGGATAGACCGGAGGGGCGGGGAGCTGAGCCTGACTCAGTTCTCTAGAGAGACTTCCATAAAGACTGTGAGATGGCGGAAAAGTGGCCAACCTCCCCATTCTTACCCTGCATCCTTTGGTCAGGAAGACCTGTTCCCAGCGAGAACCTGCACCTACCTCCAGGCTGAGTGCAAGAGAAGGTGCTGTACAACTGTCAAGGTGCACACGTATGTTCCCGTGATAACACCACCGGCTTCGTTTTAGCTATTTCCAGTGGAAACACTACGTGTGCTCAGCATTATGTAACGTGAAAGGTTGAAGGGCTGAAGGCAGGCAGAGCGCACAGGGCAGAGTGCGGGCAGGTTCTGCTCCCTCGGCCCACAGCCCACGGCTCACGGCCCACAGCTCACGGCCCACGGCCCACAGCTCACGGCCCACGGCTCAGCCACACATTAGATCACTACATCAGTCCTGGGAAAGACCAGGATTCTTTGATCATCCCTTTGTCCCACATAGCTCTTGGCTTTTGCAGTTCTCTCCACCTCCGGAGACCACTCACCTTCCTCGTCTATATTATCTAGAAAAGAAATAAAGCCAGCTGTCAGAGGGAGTGAGCTTTTTAGCACTTTAATCAAAACCAGCCTTCCTGGCTCCCTGACTTCCTAGAATAAATGCTGTTCACTCCCCAAACCAGCATGGCTTACTGGTGCGCGGACTCCACCTAGTGACAGATGGAGAGAACGCACCCAAACTTGCTCTCATTTGCAAGCCTAGCCGCCTTCACATCTAAAATTCCAATAACACAAGACTTAAATTCCAGAGACTTCCAGGGAACAGTGTACATTGCTTGTTTCATGACTACTGGGGATCTGGGGAAATGACTCAACAGTAAAAGCGTGTACTGCTCTTACAGAGGACCTGGGTTGGTTCCCAATATCTGCATTGGTTGGCTTAAAATTGCCTCAACTGTTAACTCTAGCTCCAGGGGACCAGATGCCCTCTACTGCCCTCTACAGGCACCTGCGTGCACATGACGCACATTCTCCTCTCATAAGAAAAAATAACCTTTTTTTTTTTAACTATTACTTAGAAAACTTCAGCGGATGACCCTCACATTCAAGCCTCTCTGAGATAACTCCCACTGTGTTCTGCCTGTACAACTTTGGACTTGCTATTTACATTACACTTCATGACACTGTAAAAAATTAGGCTAATTGTAAATATTTAATATAAAGTTTCTTATAATTAGTGTAGACAGAACGCTTAATAGTCCACCCATAATTCTGCCAAAACCCGTGGTTTTTTCCATTAACTACATGGAATTTTCACAGAATATCCTTTCTCTGGGCTTAATGGTCCTCAGCCCACTAATGAGACAAAATAGGAGGTGGTGAATAATTTATAAATCTCTACATTAGGGCTGGCAAGGTGGCTTAGTAGGTGTCTGCTGCCAATCCTGAGGACCAGTGTTCTATCCCCGGGTATCCATGTGAGAGAAGAATAGAAGCAACTACTCCAAGTTGTCCTCCATCTGCCGCACATGCACCGTAGCACATGTGTACACACACACACACAGCAGAAACCAACCAAGCCACCATGCGTCTCTGGGACAGGTAGTGTGCATTACTATGATGGATAAATACTCCATGAAGAGGTGGGGGAACTAGAAAAACAGAGAGTGGGGTCAACACAGTGGTGTGCAGCAGCCTGGAGCTTATGCAGCCCGTGGAACATGCTACCTAGAGTTGGGCTCACCCTAGCTCTGGGCAACGATGGAGGCCCTAGATGAAGAAAGGTTCACTTTCAAGATTGGACCTCCTCAAAGGACCACTTGGTCTATGACGTCACCAGAGACCATGCTGGTGTCTGTGGTCCATGCTGCTGCCCCTGGCCATGATGAAACCTGAGATCCCCGTGGACATGTGCGTCCATGCCTCTGACTGATGCTTTGGTGATGTCCTCGGGCTTTGCTGTCTTGGGAAGCCTTGCTGATGTGAGTGGCATATGTAACCACTGGAGGCCATGCAGAGGCTCATGGTCCATGCAGTCCCCAAGGGCCATGACTGGGTCTGAGGTCTTGATATGGCCAGGGGCTGTGTTGAAGTCTAAGGCTCATGTTACCACCAAAGGCCATGTTTAAGGTCTGATGACTCAAGCTATGTTGATGTCTGTGGCCTGTGCTGAATTGGCTTTGCCCCTCACCAGCTGCTGAATGACTCTCCACAGATGATGGTTTCCGGAGGGAGTACAGATGGACTTACCTGCCCTTGGCGGACTGGCCCTTAGGACTTTGACCACACTCCGTTGAGTATATAGGCAACATAAAATAGACTCGGTTATCTGGGGAGTGGTCACATAGGAGGGGGTGGACATGGGACTGGGAGGGGAGTGTGATCAGGGTGCATGATGCGAGATTCCCAAATAATCAATAAAGAATGTAATCATGTTTTGAAATAAATGTTTACACTATTACAACCAGATGAAGATTTTTTTTCCCTACAGCAAATGTGTATTATTTTTCCTGAGCTACTATGTAGAAGCTAACACTCTAGTGAATCAAGGATAGCACCAAATGCTTTTATTAGCTGTGTGTTCTGTTCCTCTTACTGGTATTTAGAGAAAGTGAAGTTCATTCTTTCATCTAAAACCTTAAAGTGCCTTCCTGTGTCCACCCTTCAAAACCTTCCTCCAACAACATAACTGTTGTTCTGCTGTGAATAAGAATCAAGACACATCTTTTTTTTTAAGATTTACTTTTATTTCTTATGTATATGTGTCTTACCTGTCATGTCCACGTGGACATCGTATATGTACAATGCCTAAAGAGGCCAAAAGAGGGTGCCAAATCCCCTTAGAACTGAAGGTACAGACGATTGTGAGCTGCCAGGTAGGTGCTGGGAACTGGACCCAGGTCCTCTGCAAGAGCAGGAAGTGCTTAACGACCAGGTCACCTCTCCAGACTGTCTAAACGACTTGGTGCATCAGGAGGCTGTGTTCAATGTTGAGACACAATCGTTTGACCATAGCAAAACCTTATTCTGTTCCATAGCCAAACCCTACATCCAGAATCCTCCATTTCAAACTCTATCCTCGGCATCCCTCATCTATGGCCATACCACCCTGAACGCGCCTGATCTCCAACTCTATTGTCAGACAGGGCCCAGCTTTACTCCCAGCCCCGTTCTTCCTTTTCTTTGCTTCTAGTGAATGCATGTTTAATATCTGATATCTCATCTGTTATCACTTGGATCCAAAAGGCTCATGGGATTTTTTTTATTTTTCCATTTTTATTAGCGTATATTAATTATACTTAATAATAGGTTTCATTGTGGCATTCTCATGCATATATACAATATACTTTGATTGTATCCTCTATCCTCTATCATCCTCCTTTAGCCCCTCCCCACTCTCTCTGATCCTCTCCCTCGTCTCAACAGTCCCCTCTTCAATTTTCATGTCTTCTTCGTATATGCATATGACCTGAAGAAAGCTCCCCTCCCTCTCCCTCTCCTTCCCCTCCCCCCCCCCCCCTCCTCCTTGCATTTCTAGGAGGAGAAGTCTCATTTAGGGCTGGCCACTCAACAGTCACTTCCTCTCAACACTTAGACCAGTCAGTACTCACTGTAGTTACTGCCACCCACTACATAAGGATGCTTCTCTGACCACAGCAGCAGTAACCTACGGGTATACACACAAACATTTAGAGGCCAATTGGATAAACACATCATGTTCATTTAGCAAAACAAAGCAGTAGCTTCCATTCTGGGACCTATGCCCTCCTCAGACATGGGCTTTTGGTTGCCTTTCCAGAACCAGATGTAAATGCCCTCCTGGGAAGCAGGTCTCAAATCCAATCAGAGAGTGACTGGTTACTCTCATCAGAATTGTGTCACACCTGCACCAGTGGGCACATCCCACCTGGCAGGTATATAGTGTAGGATGCAGGGTCAACAGTGAAGCTTCTCCAATACCCTGAACCTTCCAGACCTATGGAAGCTGGACAGCCAGAAGATGCTTACAGCTTAGCTCCAGGTAACTTCTCCTAAAGTTTGTCGTATCTTCAGCAATGATTGTGTTTTAAACACTCACTTTTAATAGGGTAGCACAATTTTCGGCCTTGGAAATGGTCTAGCAGAAATAGGTGATTAGGGGCTGGATCTCTACTTCCTGGTCCACAGTTATGTGACAGTGAGCCTGTGCCACAGGTGCCTGCTGCTGCTGCCATGATGTTTCTCTCTGTGGTGATGTCCTGATGCCTTCTGAAAACATGGACCAGGATAAATGTTACTGCCAATAAGTGGTTATGTCGGGCATCACCCCAAGAGTAATGAATATGTGTTCCTTCTCTATTCTTTCTCCTGGATATGCTTCCTGTCTTTATAGTACAGAGAAGAAAGCCTTGAGCCAAGGCCATGGAATGTGCCAACTCATCTAACTGATGCAGTCTAATTCCCTGAACCCAAGTCTCACTTCTGCATCCGAAAAACAGGGATATTTTCCTACTTCACCCTATAGTAGTATGGATGGTGTAAGTTCAAAAATCTATGTACCTTAAAATGTATTAAGAAATACAAAATCTGAGTGTCCATCCCAAGATCAACACCAACAGTTCAAGATCCATTAGCAATCATTATCTGGAGTGGAAGGGGTGAGGCAGTGTCTCACGTAGCCAAGGCTGGCGTCAAACTCACTGCAGGATGAAGACACGCTTCAGAACTAGACCTTCCTCCATCCCCTTCCCAAGATCTGGGATTACAAACGTGCCACCCCACCGGCCCTACTGATCTTTTCACTATAGAAACTGTCATATACTTAGTTGTATTTTTAGTTTCTAATGATTGAGAACATACAGGTTTTAATTTGGATTTCAAGTCCTTCACAATAGTCCCAAAGACCCCATAAGGGTCATGGTTAGCTCTCCAGAACTATGTCCAACTCAATAAACATACTAAGACCAGCTATAGTGGTTCATGCCTTCTATCTCAGCAGAGACCAATACATGACGATCACCAGTTCAAGGTCAGCCTGGGCTATATCCTGAGACCTTGTATCAAGAAATCAAGAGATGGCAGTGTAGTGCAGTAGGCAAGAGCTTCCCTAGTTTCTGCAAGGCTCTGGGTCTGATTCTAAGCAGTGACAATCAATCAATCAACCAATCAATGCAACTTCAACACTTTGTAACGCTTTCTTCTCATTTTGATATTTCTCTAAGCCAGCTACTTCCCTCTCCTAAATGTCCTCCTACTTTCTCTGACTCCTTGCCTCCTCCTCTGCTAGTCTCTGATAATACGCCATTGGCCATTTCTTCTATAACCCGTAATTATCCTAACAAACTTACAGGTATTCATAAATAAGCCTACTTAGGCCTACACCTCAATAAAAGGAAACAAACTTAATGTCACACACAGGGATGGAAAAATTTGGGTCCAAAGTACAAACCCTATTCCCTTCCTCTCTCCTTGCATTATTAATCATCTTGAGGTTGCAGTTTGCAGACATCTGCTGGATCAAAGAACAGATTAGAGGGAGGCAAGGAGATCTGCCAAGACCTGAGGCAGATGCCTCCTCTTACACTTGGATCTGCTTGCGGTGCTCCATGTTCTGGCTCTTCCTTGGATCTAAGTCCTAATATCATATTTCTCTGATACATCAAAATAGCTCCAGAAGAGGTAGGACTCGATCGTGACTTGCCAGCATCGCCGGGCTACTTCGTGCACACTCGCTGAGAGGCAATAATTAACTAAGAGCGTGGTCAATTAGCTAATCTATTTCTGGGCTGAAGATTCAGGGATAAAAGACACAGTTCCCACCTTCCACAGCGGCTCTGTCTCCTCGGGGGATTCAGTTTACAGCACGGTGTCCAAACATCTACCGTAAAAGAAATCTGAGGTAGCCTGGACTCTCAGATCAGTGTCCAAACCAACAGAGATTGAGAGGCAAGTGATGCTGGTATCTGAAGAAATACCTAACACCCGGACTCATCAGGGAAGGGAAGAGTGACCCACTCCAGGCAAACAGCAGGGTTTAGAGGGTTGAAAGAAACATGAGCTGACGATGCAAACAGGGCCTGGGGAGATGGCTTTGCAGTCCAAGTGCTTGCACAGAAAGCAAGAGAACAGATCTCAGAGGAACAAGATGGCTTGTGGGTTAAGAGCACCGGCTGCTCTTCCAGAGGACTCCCAGAAGTCCTTTGATCTTCATAGACATGCCATGGCACATGAGACCCATGTACTTACACACAAAAACACAAACAAATAAAAATGTAAGAAATTGCTTTTAATGTGCTAAAGACTTTTGAGACTGGAAAGATGGCTCACCACTTAAGGAAGCCCACTGCTGTTGCGGAGGACCTGAGTTTGATTTTCAGCTCTCATGTTGGGACAGCTCTCAATTACCTGTAAGTCTGGCTCAGGGCTAATCCAACATCTCTGACCTCACAGGCACTGGTACTCATGTGCACGTACCCACACACAGGCACATAGTTTAAAAGAATAAATCTTTTTTAAAGTAAACAAATAATATCCTACTTTTGTTAGCACACATCCAAGTAAGATCATTGTACCCAAAAAAAGAATTACCACTGGCCAACCCCGGCCACCCCAGCTACACTAGCCCAGGGTAGCCCAAAGAAAGACACCCAGGCACCTGCTGCAGGCACCACTGTGATAGACAAATGTGTGGTAGAAAGGTGGGGAAGACAGAGTGGGCAGTGGAGAGAGGAAGGGACAGCAAAGCTGAGGCCTTTGTACACTGGAGAAAGGCAGGACTCAAGACTTGACGACAGTGAGAAACACACAGACATGAGAAGCCCTGGTGGGGTTTCGGCCCCGACTACTGCCAAGGGCCAAGTCTGAGTCTGTGGTCCTGCTGCAGCTGGGGTCTGTAGCAATGTCTGTGGCCCAAGCCAAGCAATTGTCCATGGTCTGAGCTGCCAACTGAGGCCATGGGGACATCTGTACCCATGATGTTGCCAGGGACTATGAATGGATCCATGGTCCTATGGCAACCTGTGTTGATGTCTCAAGCCCATGTTATCACCAAAGACCATGCAAATGTCTGGTCTGTTGCCTAAGGCACTGTGCTGAGCTGGCCCCGTTCCCTGCCTGGGCAGCACAGAAGAGCTGATGACCCTGATGGCAGGGAGCTGGCGAGCCAGCCCCAAGGGCAGGAGCACAGGAGAACTGGCCCTGCCCATCGTTCACCATGAGGTGGGTTAGGTGAGAGAGAAATACTCTGCTGTGCCTCACTCTTTGTCACCTGCAGCAGATGGGAGATGTGGCCCTGAGGTCGTAAGAGCAGGATTGCTATTCTGCCCCTGACTGGCTGCAACACATGGTAGAGCAGGCCCTGCACCTCGCCTGGGCAGCACAGTAGAGTTTGTCCTGGTGGCGGGGGCACAGGTAAAACAGCCTGACGGTATGGGAGCAGGAAAGCTGACCGTATTCCTTGCCAGTTGTGGCACTGGGTGAGCTAGCCAGGGCAGTGCTGGAGAGCTCACCCTGGTAGTATACGCTCAGGAGAGCTGGCAGGCTGATCAACTCAGTAACCTCCCAGGCCCACATCCAGAGCTTTGAGTTGGCCCACCCCGACGCCTATCCCATCTATGATCTGCTGGAACATGTGAAAGAGCCAGTCCTGCAGATCCAAAGCTGCAGGATCTTCCAGGACACAGGGCAATAGCAGGATACCAAGGAGGAGTCCCCATGAAGATTCAGTATTGATGGTGTAGCAGAAGCCAGAGGCCTGGTAACAGACCAATGACCCATTGCAATGAACATTTGCAAGTAAAGATGTGTGGACAAACGGATATATGACACACTACAACTTCCATGACAAGATAGTTTATTATTATTATTATTATTATTATTATTATCATTATTATTATTTGGGGGAGGTAGGTTCCAAGGGTAGAGGGCAGTTAGGAAGAGATGGGACGATGAGTGGAATTAGGGTGCATGATGAGAAATTCACAAAGGACCAATAAAAATTTTAAAAGAATTACTATCATTGTAGATTGAACTTGAAGCGCAGGTCCTATGTCGTGAAAATCACAGCAGCGTGAGTCCTAAAAGGATCATGTGTCTTGGACCCTGCCTCCGTGGCTGCTGGTAGAGACCAATAATGGGGACTTGAAGGGCTTCTTTGGCATTTAACTTGCTTGTGATCCTAGCGTCAGGGCACCACACAGAGAAATGTCTGTCCTAATAATGATGGAATGAATGTTCATTATCTCGGTGGAATGGGAGCTCAGAGTTGGGATTTTTGCGTAACTCATATAATTATGCAAAGGGTGGAAAATGAATTTAGTGTCCATCCATAAACAGCTGGTGAAAAATAAAATTAATGTTGTGGTAGATTGAATTATAATGGTGACAACTACCTGAAGCAATATTATGCCTCTATGACCTTGTTGTGGTGTCAGGGTGGATAAGGAAAACGCCTCTCCTTCTTGACTATTGGTCTATCGAGGTAAATTGCCATGTGATAGCCAATAAGACGTTTATAGGTGAGCTGTGAGCAGAGACTCAGCTTGAGTTTAGACAATTAAGTGTGTTTGCTTGTGCCTGGTGTCCCCATGAGAACAACAGAGCCAGGTGTCTCCTGTCCCTCTGTCTTAGTTAGGTTTTACTGCTGTGAACAGACACCATAACCAAGGCAGCTTTTATAAGGACAACATTTAATTGGAGCTGGCTTACAGGTTCAGAGGCTCAGTCCAGTATCATCAAAGTGGGAGCATGGCGGCATCCAGGCAGGCATGGTGCAGAAGGAATTGAGAGTTCTACATCTTCCAAAGGCAAACAGAAGAAAGCTGGCTTCCAAGCAGCTATGACAGGGTATTAAAGCCCACGCCCACAGTGACACACCCACTCCAACAAGGTTTCACCTCCTAATAGTGCCACTCCCTGAGCCAACTATATACAAATCATCACACCCTCCAAAGGACAAAGCAATCTCAATTCATTTGCAGACGTGTGGCCCAAATCGCAGCCCCACAATGTACATGGGTAAACAATTGCTCATTTGTGTATGCTGCTGATAGCCAATGATTGGTTGTTACCCAGGAAGCCTGATTGATACGAAGCTCGGCTATGCTATGGAGTATTCTCTAGCTATTGAACAAGACAGATGTTCATGAACTAGTATAAAAATGATCTCTTACAAGGTACATAGAATTTTCTTAGCATGTCTGGGTTCGGGAGAGAATATGTGTATATATCTATTTGAATAATTTTAGACTGTGTCTAGGAAGATGCTGCACTGGGATTCTCTAGAAAAACAGAACTGGTAGAATAAATATATTTTTAAAGAAAAAAAATTGAGATGGGATTTCTCTATGTAACAGGCTTTGCTGTCCTGGAACTCGATTTGTGTAGACCAAGCTGGCCTCAAATTCGCAAAGATTTGCCTGTCTCTGCCTCCCGAGCTTCTGGGATTAAAGGCATGCAGCACTACAACCAGCAGAATAAATGTATTTTAAAAGAGGATTTATTAGAGTGGCTTTTTTTTCTGGAAGTGGTAACATAGTCGAATACTGGCAGTCTGTGTACTGGGGAGGCTAAGCACACAGTTGCTCAGTCCATGAGGCTGGATACCTCAGCAGTCCCAGGCTGATCCTGAGGACCAGGATGATCCCTGATGAAACATCTGTCTGGTGGCAGCAGCAATGACAGGATAGATGCGCTAACCAGCAATAAGGGAAGGTGGGCAGGCAGCAGTATCTCTATATCAGGGTCATGCGCATGTATATGTATGTGTGCACATGAGCACACACATAGAGACCCTCCCACTCTCAGGCAGGAACTGAAGCATAGGTCATGGAAGGAAGAGTGTTTACCAACTTGCTCTCTCTTGGCTTGCTCAGCGTGTTCTCTTATACCATCCTAGAACTACCTGCCTAGGAATAGCGCCACCCACAGTGGGCTGGGCCCTCCCCCATTAATCTGTAATTAAGAACATGCCTACAGAGTTGCCTACAGGCCAATGTGGTGGAGGCATCTTCTCAAATTGATAGTTCCCCTTCCCAGATAACTCCAGTTTGTGTCGAGTTGACATAAAACTGCCAGCACAGTGGTTAACGATGATTGTCACCAAAGATCAGCTCTGGTTGGCTGAGGGATAGAATGGGAGTGATGTAACAGGTACCCAGACGTTAGTAGCCTCAGACATTAGCACAACTGACTCCTTGATGAAAGTGCTATTCAACCTCAGGATACAGTACACAGGCCACAGCACCTGCCAAAGTCCGTAGTTCTGGGAATGTCTCTAAATATGCTATTCTTGCCTTTTGGCTGCTGTAGTTCCACTCCCAGCTGACTACTCTTGATCACTAAGGTGTGTCAACGCGTGGTATGGTTTTTATGCCTAAAAGCTCACAAAGGTGTGGAACTGTACTCGGGTCCCAAACACCCACTGTAGTCACTGATCAGCTAATAAAACTTTCTATGGGCTTGAGCCCACATCCAAGTGGTCTTCTCTGGTAGATACCTCACAACCGTGATAATCCACCGTTACTTCAGCACCTAGCAACAAGGACCGGTGGTGGTACAGTCCAGCTGAGTCTCCATCCTGGATGAGCACCACCTAGAAATAACTTCCGTTCCCACACATTCTCTTTTTAAAACTGATTCCCGCACATTTTCTCTTCTTTTAGAAAATTATATTTATTTTATTTTATTTATGTATATGCATGTGTCTGTGTGAGTGGATGCCACGTGTGTGGATGCCCACGGAGGCCAGAAGAGGGTGTGGGATCCTCTGGATCTGGGACCGCAGGTCCTAGGAACCCTGTAGAAGAGCAGCCAGCATTCTGAACTGCTGAGCCATCTTGCCAATTCCGTGAACCATTTTCAGTATTGTCTGTATAGATAGGGAGGAAATATCTAGGTCTGAGGAGGATTTGATTGGGTTGATAAAGACCAGAATGGGAGCATGAAGGGATAAAGAGGAAATTGTGCTAAAAATGGGTTGCTATCCATATTTTCTAACAAGCCACCCCTCATTGCCTCTCTCTCTCTCTCTCTCTCTCTCTCTCTCTCTCTCTCTCTCTCTCTCTCTTTCTCTCTCTCCTCTCTCTCCCTCTCTCTCTTTCTCTCTCTCTCTCTCACTTTCACTCTCTTTCTCTCTCAGACACCATCCCTAACCTGGGAGACCATCCCTGAAGCTGATATCTTTATAACTCACAGCACCAGGAAAGTGGATTCAACCACTTAGAATAAACCTATTTAGAAAAAAAAAATAGCTGACCAGAAATACAATTTTTTTTCTCACAATGAGGGGAGAAGTATATGTTTCTTTCCATATTTCCCAGAGCCCAAGAGCCACTGTGCGAATAAGTGCATGTTGCCATGGAAACCCAATTCATCATTACCATCATCAACAGTTACTAAACGCCTGCTAGTGCTGTTCTGAGTTACTTCCTACTTAGAAGAGAAAAAAGATGATGTTTGCCGTGAGAGAATTTCTAATTATAAAGTCTTCTAGAATAGAACACTCTGGAAAAGGAAAGGATGAACCTTTATCATCCATCACTGCCGGGAGCCAGAGATGCAGGGATTCACAAGAGTCAGCTCCTGTCCTCAGAGTTCATCTGGGGATGGGCAGAGGGCGGTGTCAGACAGGAGAGGTTACTGGACAACATGGAAATGTGGGATGGCCCCCAAAACCATCAGATTAGACACCAGAAGCACATGCTTGATCACCCGTCCCTTGCTTCACTGTGTATCTCTGAACACATCTTAAGATTCATCATGCACAGGGGAAGAGTTCCTACGTCCTCCCTCTAGGTTCCTTCCCTGCTCCAAGTTGCTGCCTTCATGAGGGAGAGCCCCCCATCACATGCAAACAGCACTCCTATAAAAGTGTAAAGAATGGAAGTGTGGCTTCAGCAAGCTGTTAAGCCACAGAACTTATGAATAATTTAGATTCCACTGACTGCCAATGAGTCTCTGATCCAAAACTCTGGTTCAGGGAGCCAACGATGGGCAGGGCACCTGGGAGGGCTAATATGGTGCCCTGGGGAGTGATTCATCTTTATTTATTCTGTGTTGTCAGCAGCCCTTGATGGAGGATGCTGACTGCCTGTCTGGATCTGAGATGCTGTTGGATCACCCTCTAGGGCCCTTACTTGTTGCCAACCCTCTGTTTGTTGCTTCTTGCCAGGCCTCCGTGACAGACCCAACCAACTGCCTGACTCCTGCATCTCACCACACTGCCCATCACCTCTTCCCATCCATCCACACCTGCCAGCACATCCTACACCCCACCTATGCATCCACCACAAAGCAAACTTCGCCCAACGACGGGGGTTCTCAACCTGTGGGTCCCGACCCCCGCAGATTGCAACGGTTATGACGTAACAATGAAATAATTTGATGGTTGGAGGCCGGGTCGCCACAACTTGAGGGACTGTATTAAAGGGCCACAGCATTAGGAAGGTTGAGAATGACTGCCCAACAGGGTAGCTTTTTCTCCCCCTCTTACAATGGCTATGCTTGAGCCCATGTCCTACCAGAATGAAACGAGTGTGCTAACTCTCTTACATGACAGTGAGATTTCCCTAGAGACGTGAAAGCAAAGGGCGGAGGGGGGGGGATAATGTGCTACACAGGCCAAGGACGCAGACTCAATACAAATAGCCTGCCCTGTTTCCAAAGCTGCTGGAGTCCTTAAATGTAGGCCATAAACACTCATCTCCCTTCTGGGCAAAAGTAAGGTTATCCTTAAGGGGTCTCTAACACTCACCCCCTGTTTCCTACAGGGATGGCTAAAGGAAGGCACACAGTTTACAGCGTTGAAAGCAGATCTAGAGACAGACTATTGTTGTTGGGCTTCCGAAAGCCTGCTTGGGTCAGCCTCTGCAGCCAGAACTCTGCTGAGTAAACTCGAATGTCACTTCCATAATCCAGAGCCTCTGTGTTCATCTCTTCACCTGTGGTTCACACTTACAATCCAATCTCCCCAGTCACTGACACTTGAACTGGTGACACCTTCCCCCATCCACTGTCCTACCTCTTAGGGACTAACATGTCCCACTCAGCCTTCTTGCCTCTGCCAGACAATGCTTCCAATGTCACGGGGGTGTGACCACTGCGAACTGCACACCCAGCATCTTCCACATCCAGGCAATGGTACAGAGAGATGAACCCAACACATTGTCTTGGTGGGGACCTGGAGTATTTAGGAAGACACAGTGGCTAGAGCCCTCCAAGGAGCCAAAGCAAGGAATGCCACTGAAGAAGATCTTACCAAATATCCCCCTGAGGAGGAATGGATTCCTCCTTGTGGAGTAACTACCCACAGGAAAGGACTAGAAGACTGAATGTCTAGCCAGCAACACGACTCAGCAGGTAAGATCGTTCACAGGTTTGATGGCTGTTCCCTGACCATGACCACACAGGCAGGCATCTTCTGTTAGAGAGGCCCAGGCTCTGGGCTGGTCAGTGACTCACACTAGCAGCCGAGGTCTTAAATTGCAAACTACATTTGGATTGACTTGAGTTTGACTGTTTTGTCCAGAATGTGTGTGATGAGGCTGGGATGACATTCAGAATGTAGTGTAGTTAGGTCTGGAGTAATGGAACTGGAAAGGGGGAGGGGCTCTAAGATTCCACGCAGTCCGTGGTCTTAAAAGCAGTAAAAGCACATCGGCAGGTTATTGTAGAAGAAACCCAACAAGGGGAGATGGAAGGGAAAGATTACAAAGAGGCATGAGGAAACTTGTGGACGTGACAGTTGTGTTCATTACCTTAGTGCTGTGTGTTAGGGTGGAATCCCTGCTCTTGCCCCGGCACAAGCTGGGAAATCCCATTGGCCCTCCGTCCCCTGACACCTCCCACACAAAGAAAACACTCTCACCACCCTACCCCTTACCCCATTCTCCCCTACCTCACCCTCCCTCCCCTCCCTACTTCCCTCCCCAACCCACCCCATCCCTCTTAGAAACCCTGCCCCCACCCACTTGGGGAAAACTCCCTCCAGGCAAATATGTCATCACTCTTTGCCTCTCTCTGAGTTTCCAACAACCCACCCAAGAGTGCCCACCCAGGGGCTCAAGTTTTGACTACGTACGGACAAAATCTCAACTCCTAGTTGGCATGTCATCGTCCCTAGCCTAAACTCTATTAAAAACAAAAAACTCTTGCTTTAGCCTGAATATGTGACTTGCTAACCCTCCCCCTGTGAGATCAGCGAGACCCCCCTGAGAACTGCCTCCTAATAAACCGGCCTTTATCTACTTTCAATCTGGTCTAATCTGGCCTATATCTGTGTCACCAGGGAGAGCAAAAACCTGTCACTATGTCCCCAAGGGTGTGTGTCTATGTCAAGACTTACAAATTATGCACTCTAAATTTAGTTCTTTTCTTTGTTTTTTTTCACATTGATTATTTATCAATAAACTGACTGTAGTTATCAATGACCACTGTGCATCTGTAGCACAGTCAGAGGTAAATATAAAACCAATGACAACAGTAATAAAAGAGTGCTGCAGTTCACACTGACGTGCTGCAGTGCTCACACTGACGTGCTGCAGCGCTCACACCGACGTGCTGCAGTGTTCACACTGACGTGCTGCAGAGTCCACACTGACGTGCTGCAGAGTCCACACTGACGTGCTGCAGTGTTCACACTGACGTGCTGCAGAGTCCACACTGACGTGCTGCAGAGTTCACACCGACATGCTGCAGTGTTCACACTGACATGCTGCAGAGTTCACACTGACATGCTACAGAGTCCACACTGACGTGCTGCAGAGTCCACACTGACATGCTACAGAGTCCACACTGACATGCTGCAGTGTTCACACTGACATGCTGCGGAGTTCTCACTGACGTGCTGCAGAGTCCACACTGACGTGCTGCAGAGTTCACATTGATGTACTGCGGTGCTAACACTGACATGCCACAAAATTCATACTGAAGTACTGCAGCACTTACACTAATGTGCTGCAGAATTCACACTGACTGCCGAGGTATTCGCATTGAGGTGCTCACACCAACATGCCGCGGCACTCACACTGACACAGCAGTGCTCACACTGACATGTTGCAGAGTTCACACTGACATGCTAAGGCACTCACACCAATATGCCATGGCACTCCCACCAATGTGCTACAGAGATCACACCAACATGCTGCAGCATTCACACCAACGTGCTACTGAGTTCACCCAGACGTGCTCTGGCATTCACACCGACATGCTGCAGCATTCACATTCATGTGCCACACAGATGTGCTGTGGCACTCACACCAATGTACTACAGAGTTCATACCAACGTGCTACAGTGTTCACACTGATGTGCTACAGTACTTGCACCAATGTGCTGCAGGGTTCACACTGATGTGCTGCAGAGTTCGCACTGACATGCTGTAGCATTCACATTTATGTGTGCTGTGCTCACACTGAAGTGCTGCAGTGCTCACACTGACATGCTACAGAGTTCACACTGACTGCTGTAGCATTCACACCAATATGTTGTGATGCTGGCACTGATGCACTGTGACACTCACACTGACATCCCACCCCACTCTATCTAATGTGCCATGGTGCTCACACTGACATGCTGCAGCGTTCACACAAACGTGCTATGGCACTCACAAGAGTTCACACCAATGTGGTTCAGTGTTCACACTGACGTGCTGCAGCACTCACACTGACATGCTACAGCATTCACACAGATGTGCTTGAATATACCTTCACATCTCAAAATCCTGTGTTGAGAATTCTATCCCAGTACAACTGTGCTGGGGGGTGGGGGAGGAATGGCAGTTGTTTAAATCACAGTGATTGGATCATAGTGATGATAATCAGTGGGCATGAGGACACTCTTTGTCTCTCGTTCCCTCTTACCCTTGCTCACCGTCTGTCCCTACCTTGAGGTGACAAAGCAAGGAGGTTGTAGTCTTGGAATAGCTTCAGATGTCAGCTCAACACAATTCAGAATCACCTGGGAGGAGGGAACCTCAAATAAAGAATTGCATGGGTCAGTCTGACCCACGGCTGTGTCTGTCTGTGAGGCATTGTTTACACTGACAATTGGTATATAAGGGAGCAGCCCACTGTGGGTGGCGCCATCCCTAGACAAGTAGGTCTGGGCGATAGATAGATAGATAGATAGATAGATGATAGATAGATAGATAGATAGATAGATAGATGATAAATAGATAGATAGATAGATAGATAGGATAGACAGACAGACAGATATGATAGATAGATAGATAGATAGATAGATAGATGATAAATAGATAGATGATAGATAGATAGATAGATAGATAGATAGATGATAGATACATAGATAGATGATAGATAGATGATAGATAGATAGACAGATAGATGATAGATGATAGATAGATAGATGATAGATGATAGATAGATAGACAGATAGATGATAGATGATAGATAGAGAGATGATAGATGATAGATAGATAGATAGATAGATAGATGATAGATAGATGATAGATAGATAGATAGATAGATAGATAGATAGATAGATAGATGCAGCCCACTGTGGGTGGCGCCATCCCTAGACAAGTAGGTCTGAGCGATAGATAGATAGATAGATAGATAGATAGATAGATAGATGATAGATAGATGATAGATAGATGATAGATAGATAGATAGATGATAGATAGATAGATAGATAGATGATAGATAGATAGATAGATAGAGACAGACAGACAGACAGACAGACAGACAGACAGACAGACAGAAAGTAAAGGTATCCATGGGGCTGGAGTAATGGCTGATCAGCTAAGAGCATTGGTTGCTCTTGCCGAGGACTTACGTTCAGTTCCCAGCCCCCATATGGTGGTTCGCTGCCTTCTGAAACTCCACTTTCAAGGGATCCCAGGCCCTCTCCTGGTGTCTGTGGGCACTGCCATGCACTTTCATATGTATAAAAATAAATAAATCATTAAAAGAAACAAAGAGTAAAGAAAAGTAACGGAAAGCCAGTAAGCAACGCTGCTACATGGTCTCTGCTTTAGTTTCTGCCTTGGCTTCTCATAGTGATGAACTAGAAAATGAAATAACCCCGCCTTCCCAAAGGCAGGCTGGGTCAGCGTCTTATCACAGCAGCACAGAAAGAAACTAAGACAATTCAACTTCTTTTCTCTATGACCAAGTTCCTGAAAAGGAGCAACTTTATTGGGAAAGAGTTTGTCCTGGCTCACATTGAGGGTCCACTTCCTAAATGCTCCACCATCTTCCAAAACACCTCCACCTTGTGGTGACTAAGTGAGCCAAGGGGACATTTCATATTCGAACCACCACACAGGTCTGCACCAGGCTTCTCAGTCTGCAGAGATTAGATATCTGTGGTAGGCAGCCTCCAGCACTGTGAGAAATCAATGACTTTATGAACTGCCCAGCTTGTCATATTCTATTAAAACAACACAAAAACAACTAAGACACATAAAATATGTGAAATAATATATTAAAATTAAAATAATAATTTAAAAATAGGCTCTGATATGTTTACTTATATACAAGTGTATATTTGTATATACACTCATATAACACTCATTAATATTTCCTTTCAGGATAATATCTCACTATGTAGCCCTGGCTAGCCTAGAACTCACAGTGATAAGCCTGCCTCTGCCTCCTAAGTACTAGGATTAAAAGTGTGTACCACATTAATATTTTTTAACTTGAAAAATATGTATGGGCATCTTGTTTGCATGCATGTCTGTCCAATGCCTAATAATTCAAAAAAAATTGAACTCGCAGCCCAGAGTGTTATGACATATACTTGTAATTCAGAATTTAGGAGGCTGAAGGGAAGCCCGAGACCAAGTTAAACTATGCATTTAGACCCTATGCAAGAAATAATGAAACCTGGCGTGGGGGCACATGTTTGCTAACTCTACTACTTGAAAGTTAGAGTCATAAGAATCAGGAGTTCGAGGTCATCTCTGGCTACATACCAATGTCAAAGTCCAGCCTGGACTACGGGAGACCTTGTCTCAAAAACAAAAATCAAACGACTCAAGAACAGCTGCCTACAAAACAATAAGCACCTGTGGATCCATCCATTCAAACAAACAAACAAGCAAACAAACAAACAAAATGTCCCCGAAAAGGGCTGGAGAGATCGCTCATCAATTAAGAGTAGGGATCCCAGCACTCAGGTAAAAAGCCTGCAACCCCAGCACTGAGAGGGATGGAGCTTCTCTGATGTGGCAGGAGAGTAGAGACGTTAACAATGCTGCATCAAGACTAACACACAAGAAACCAGCTGGCAAGGACCGGCAAACCCTCCACCCCAAGGTTTCAAACAATCAACAAAGCATGCTCAAGGAAAGCTGCTGTAACAGGTGCACTGTAACCCTGCAGCTTGTGGGCCGGCACTCTCACAGTAAAAGCTTTTCCTGTTCCTTGGCCACTCTCCCTCTCAGGGGTGCTTTCTCTTTAATAACTGTCTCTGTTTCCATGTCTAACCACACATCTCTTGTCCCAGGACACAAGCAACTGGATATTTCTCTAAAAAACCTGAGACTTAGACCCACTCCTATAACAGGAGGGCTTGCTAGCTGCCAGCCTACCATAAAAAATGTGAGGTTTGGGTCCAGTGGGAGACACTGTCTCAGAGGAATAGATAGATAGATAGATAGATAGATAGATAGATAGATAGGATAAAGAAGACCACCGATAGCTTCCTCTGTCCTCTCTACAAGCACGCAAGTGCGTGCACCTGCACACACAGGTACACAGATGTGCGTATACCACAATATACCACATACACTTACACACACTCACACACACACCACAAATGTCCCCAAACTAACAAGTTTAGTTTCCACTGGGGCATGGTGCTACATGCCTATACTCCTAATGAGACGAAGACTAAGCTAGCTGAACTGTTTCCAAAATAAAACCAACAAGATCAGCCAAGCCTGCAGTCAGGCCTGTTGGTCCACCTTCCAACAGGGCTGTGTGGAATTGTGCTGAAACTTGGTAATAATTTTATCTTTTGAGTCGAACAAAGAGTTGAGCTGCCGACACCTGCCTTTATTTATTACCCATTCATTTTAAAAGGAAATGTTTCATTAAAATACCAGAACTGAAAAAATAAGTAATGGTAAAAAGACAACCTTGGAGAACCAACTCTTCAGGTCACCATGGTGCTCAACCTCTCCCAGTGTGTTGGCTCGGGGCTGCTCCACTTCCAGTGTCCTGCTTGAAGGGTGGAGTAACGTTCCTGAGTGCCCCACCTCTCCCCATGTCCCACCCCCAGCTTATCCAACAGTGTTCTGGGAAATTGGATGCACACAGAAGTGAGTGACACTCACTCTCCTCTTTCTTCCTGTCTCATGATCTCTTGGGTCAGGAAAGGTCATCACATGCTTAACTCCATCCCGTCTAACTGAAATATAGTTCATCAGATCTGGCCTTCGATATACTGAGTGGGAGTTAAAAACTTAAAAGAGCTGACATGGAAACTTGGGTTCTTTGGAAAGTCGGTTGGATGATATTTTGCTGGGGCAAACACCTGAAGGAAGGAACGTTTAGCTGAAGTGGACACAGGTGGAAGGCTAAGGCAAGACTTGTGGGGAAAGGTTTCGCTGAAGCAGGCACAGGAGAGAGGATGTTCTGCTAAAGCTAAAGCAAGCACACGAAAGGACTCGTGGTGAGGGATTCTTTGCTAACGACATGCATGTATTGGTCTGCCTTACACTGTGTAGTTGAGCTGCATTTGTTGGAGCTCCGTAGAGGGAAGCATGCCAAAAGACTTCCAGTGGTGTGCCTTGGTTTCTTGGTTTCTTGGTTTCTGTGAAGGACATGTGATATTTGGAGACTATAAACAGGACTTGACAGACAGCTTATAGACCTGGCTGTGCAACGCTTGTGGGTCTCACGTCTTCACTGATCTTCGCTTCCCTGAGAGAGGCACAGCTGAGAACTTCTCCTGGTGTCCATCCGTGTCCTTCCTGTTACTGACAATGTGCCAAGGCTGAGGCCTGGCTGTCTCTTCTAGGTCATGTCACCGCTGCTGATTTGTTTGCTATCCTAACTCTACCAAACTGGACTGCTGGTGCATCCATAAGGTGTTTGCGAGTGGATCGAGCTGCCACTGCTGACCTGTGAACTGAACTGCCGATTTCCAGACAACACAGATGGCAGTTGCTCCAACGAAACTTTTTAAACAAATCCACTTCCCCCATATCCTTTCTTTTCCACTACCTCTGGTGGATGGTGGGCTAAAAGAGAGGTTAAAGCATTTAAGAGCCATCATTAAAAATAGTCTTTGAAAATTTTAAAGTAACAGAGGGCTTTTATTTCTCAATCCTGCCTGCTCCCTAATCTATCATGCTATGGGAGTCTCCTGAATAAAACCCTTGCTTTTTTAGAAATTCTTGCTGGACAACCCCAATTTAAAATCAATCTCCCTGTTTTTCTCCCCCTTCCCTCCTTGTAGCTTCTCCCTCCTCCTTCGCCCTCCTCCTTTTCCCTCTCCCTCCTCCCTCTTCTCCTCCCTCTCCTACATATATCCCTCTCACACACTTTCCAATTCTATGTTCCCTCCAAGGGTCTCATATAGCACAAGCTGGCCTCTTACTCCATCAGCAGCTAAGGATGATCTTGAACTCCTGGTCTTCCCTTCCATGCAATCTGTCACATGCTGGAAGATTACAGCCATGCAGCACCACATCTGGCTCCAACCCCTCATTTCTCTTTCCCAGTATCCTTTTGGGAGGATACTGTGTTTCAAAAACAGAAAATTGTCATTGTACCTGTGGTGGTTGGAATAGGAATGGTCCCCACAGACTCATGTGTTTGAATGCTTGGCCCATGGGGAGTAGCACTATTAGAAGGTGAGGCCTTGTTGGGGTAGCGCTGGGTAGCATTGATGGAGGAAGTGTGTCACTGTGTAGGGGAGCTTTGAGGTCTCCTAAGTCAAGCTCTGCCTGGTATGGAACATAGGCCTCTACTGCTGCCTGAGGATCAAGACGTAGAACTCTCAGCTCTTCCTCAAGCACCATGTCTGCCTGCATGCTGCCATACTTCCTGCCATGATGATAATAAACTGAACCTCTGAACTGTAAGCCAGTCCTAATTAAATGTTGTCCTTTATAAGAACTGCCTTGATCATGGTGTCCCTTCAAAGCAATAGGAACCCTAACTAAGGCAAAGTTGGTATCAGGGACTGGGGTATTGCTGAGATAAGTTGCCCATGCTTTTGTTTGAAGGATTGTGGAGTTCGAAAATTTGGATTAGGAAAGCAATGGAATGCTCTAAGTGGGGCTTAGTGGACCATACTAGTAGAACCAAGGAAGACAGTAGTGCTGAGGGTGATTTGATCTGTGGGGGTCTGGCTCAAGAGATATCAGAGGAGAAGTATTTTATAAACTGCTTAAAGATCATCCTTGTGATATTTTTGTGAAGAATGTGGCTGCTCTTTGTCCTGGTCTGTCTGAAGCTAAGGTGAAGAGATTTAGATTAATTGAATTGGTTAAGGAAATCTCAAAACAGCCTAGCATAGATTCTGTCCTGTGATTCACTCATTTGTTTGTTTGTTTGTTTGTTTGTTTGTTTGTTGAGACGGGGTTTCTCTGTATAGCCCTGGCTGTCCTGGAACTTACTTTGTAGACCAGGCTGGCCTCAACTCAGAAATCTGCCTGCCTCTGCCTCCCAAGTGCTGGGATTAAAGGCATATGCCATCACTGCCCGGCTCTGTGGTTCACGCTTATGAAGAGCATTTTGATGAAATGAAACAAGTTTAGAAAGGAAAAATTCAAAATGTATGGTTCAAGGATTAAAGGAGAACCAGGAAGTGGCATGGGGCTAAATTCTGTGTTCAAGGATATTCAAGGGAATTAAGGGAGTGGTGACCTTGGGGTAAGATCCCATCCAGCTAAACTTCTATCTTGTGACAGGGAATTAAAGAAAAACTTAGGTCCAGGCATGGTGGTATACGTCTTTAATGCCAGCAGAAGGAGCCTTTAATCCCAGCACTCAAGAGACACAGGCATGTATATCTCTGAGATCAAGGTCAGCCTGGTCTACAGAACAAGTTCCAGGATGGCCAAGCTTAGGCAGTAAAGGAAACCATGGACAACAGAAAGCTGGTGAAGCTGTAATTGTGTGAAGGGATCATGTCCCAGCCCCAGCAAGCAGCAGAACATGGCAGCCATGTTCCAGCCCCAGCAAGCAGCAGAACTTGGCAGCTTCAGCCATGTGGTCCTGGCTTTAAACTTGAGGATAAAAAAAAAAGGTTATGGAATTTCCATATTTGACTAAGAAAAGCCACTAAGGCCAGTATGTCATGGGTGTCCCTGCATGGAGGTCGGGAGAGACCATTGTGTGAAAAGGGTTATGGAATCTCCCTCCGTGACTAAGCAAAGTTCCTGAAACTAGGAATGTGGCAGAGGTGTATCTGCACAGAGACCCAGAGAGGCCATGTGTGAAGCTATGAAGGTCAATCCTGGATTGCCTTAGAATCTCCAAGATGTTATAGATGTCAGAGCCATGGGATACCTGCTAAGGGAAGCTGATAACAGGGAGTGGAACCAGCCCAAGAAAAGAAGTGTGTTGCAGCCAACAAAGCCGAAAGGACTTGGAGGTCTGAAGACCATTTTGACATCAGATGCAGGGTTTGGAGTTTTCCCAGCTAGGTTTTGGTCGTGCTTTGATCCAATATTTCCTCACTATCCTCCCTTCTCAACAATTTGGAATGGTGATGTATACCCTGTGCCATGATGTGTTAGAAGTATGTGATCTGCTTTTAGATTTTGATTTATAGGCGATTACAGTTAAGAGATTGCATGAATCTCAGAAAATACTTTGGACTTTGGACTTTTAAACATTGTTGAGATTTAAACTGTTTAAACATTGTGTCTTAGTCAGGGTTTGTATTCCTGCAAACATCATGACTAAGAATCAAGTTGGAAAGGGTTTATATTCAGCTTATACTTCCACATTGCTGTTCATCACCAAAGGAAGTCAGGACTGGAACTTACACAGGGCAGAAATCTGGAGGCAGGAGCCGATGCAGAGGCCATGAAAGGGTGCTGCTTACTGGCTTGCTTCTCCTGGCTTGCTCAGCTTGTTTTCTTATAGAACCCAGGACTACCATCCCAGGGATGACACCACCCACAATGGGGCCCTCCCTCCTTGATCACTAATTGAGAAAATGCTTTACAGCTGAATCTCATGGAGGCATTTTCTCAAGGGAAGCTCCTTTCTCTGTGATAACTCCAGCTTGTGTCAAGTTAACACACAAAACCAGCCAGTACAACTGACCCCTTGTCAACCTGACACACAAACATATCACTATTAACCCTTACTTTCTTATTGATCCCCAAGATCTAAATATCTTTAAAAGTCCCACAGTTTTTACATATTAAAAGTTCAATCCCTTTAAAATATATCTTCTAAAATTCAAAGTCCTTTTATAATTCAAAGTCTCTTAACTGTGGGTTCCACTAAAATACTTTTTTTACTTACTTCAAGAGGGAAAAATATCAGGGCACAGTCAAAAGCAAATCAAACTCTAACCGTGCAATGTCTGGGATCCACTCATGATCTTCTGGGCACCTCCAAGGGCTTAGGTCACTTCTCCAGCTCTGGCCTTTGTAGCACAGACCTTATCTTCTAGGCTACAGCTGCCTGTACTCCAGTGCTGCTGCTCTTCTTGGTGGTCATCTCATGGTACTGGCATCCCCAAAACACTGCTGTCTACTGCTGCAACTGCACTTTCACCAATAGCCTCTCATAGGCTCTCTTCATGCCAAGCCTCAACTTCTCTGCTTGTCCCCTTCAGTCCTGGGCCTTCGACTGCCACTGAGGCTGCACCTTCTCCAATGGCCTCTCCTGGCCTCTGACAGTGTCAAGCATCAGCTGCTATCCCTTCAAGTTTCAAAACCAGTACCACCTGGGTGACTCTTACACATTACCAAGTCTGGCTGCCAACATGAGGTACAACCGTGGCTATCTCTGGAACACAGCTTCTCTGTGCTTTCAGGAAACACTTCCCAGGAGATTTCACCTCAGTGATGCTGGTCTCTTCTTAATCTCTGCTAATTTCTTAGCCCCAGCTAACCGGCATCAATCGTCCCAATAACAAAAAGGTTTCGCTTTAGTAGTTCTGGTATCTTGTTAGTCACAGCTGATTCTTCAGCCCCAGCTAACCCAAACCACAGAATCCTCACAATCTAAATTGCAATGGCCCTGATAAGAGTCTTTAATCTTCCCTCTGAAAGTTCACAAGCCAGGCCTCCATCGTTTGCGCTGTTCTCAACATTATCTTCCAAGCTCCTACAGAACATCCCACAGAGCTCTTAACATCCAAGGGCTCTTCTAGCCCAAAGTTCCAAAGTTCTTTCACAGTCCTCCTCAAAACATGGTCAGGTTGTCACAGGAATACCCCACTATGCTGATACCAATTTCTCTTAGTTAAGGTTTTACTGCTGTGAACAGACACCATGAGCAAGGCAACTCTCATAAGGGCAACATTTAATTGGGGCTGGCTTACAGGTTCAGAGTTTCAGTCCATTATCATCATGGTGGGAATATGGCAGCATCCAAGTAGAAGTGGTACAGGAGGAGCTGAGAGTTCTACATCTTCATCTGAAGGCTGTTAGCAGAATACTGGCTTCCAGGCAGCTAGGATGAGGGTCTTATAGCCCACACCCACAGTTACACACCTATTCCAACAAGGCCACACCTTCTAATAGTGTCACTCATTGGGCCAAGCATATACAAATCATCACAGACTGTGTTAGACTATGGAGACTTTGGAAGTTGGCTCTATAAGCCTATAGGGGCCATGGAGTAGAATGTGTGGTTTGAATAGGTCTGTCCCCAACAGACTCATGTGTTTGAATGCATGACCCATAAGAAGCACACTATTAGGACTTATGGCCTTGTTGGAGTAGGTGGGGCCTTGTTAGTGGAAGTGTGTTACTGTGGGGGTGGGCTTTGAGGTCGCCTATGCTCAAGCTCTGCCTGGTCCGGAACACAGTTCCCTACTGCTTCCTACAGATCAAGATGTAGAACTCTCAGGTCTCTCCAGCATCATGTCTGCCTGCATGCTGCCATGCTTCCTGCTATGATGATGACAGATTGAATCTCTGAACCTGTAAGCCAGCTCCAATTAAATGTTTTCCATTATAAGAGCTGCCTTAGTCGTGGTGTCTCTTCACAGCAATGAACCCCTAAGACAGCACTTCATCATGTTTCAAAATCTTTCTTTGTATGGCATTTGTCTTAGTTGGGGTTTACTGCTGTAAACAGACACCATGACCAAAGCAACTCTTATGAGGACACCATTTAATTGGGGCTGGCTTACAGGTTCAGGAGTTCAGTCCATTATCATCAAGGCAGGAGCATGGCAGCTTCCAGACAGGCATGGTGCAGGAGGAGCTGGGAGTTCTACATCTTCATCTGAAGACTGCTAGAAGACTGATTTCCAGGCAGCAAGGACAAGGATATTAAAGCCGACACCCACAGTGACACACTTCCTCCAGCAAGGCCACACCTCCTAATAGTGCCATTCCCCGGTGCCAAGCATATACAAACCATCACATTCTTGATGTGGGTCATGTGTTAAACAACTCCCACTCCCCTACCCAAAGATAGAGGGAGCCCTGTCACACAGCCTAGCTCACACTCCCTGTATGTCTGTCATGTAGCATTAGCCACACAGTTAACTACGCCTGCTTCACCATAATACAATTCCTCTTCTTTCCGTGAAAATCTTAAAGAGAAAGTGCCTGGCTTTGTCTCCCAAGGACCTACTGCATGCTGCTAGTGTTCATAAACTTCTATACGGAAAAAGTATCCTAAGACCCAGGATACTCTCTAGAACTTTCTCTCCTTCCTTCCCTAAAACCAGCGATCACATCTGACATAGGGTAGGCTTATTCTCCACCCAAACGTCACTTCTCAGACAAATCCTTCTGGGTGTGTATGAGCTCTTCTAGTTAACATCTGTCCCCTGGGCTGTTAATCTCGCCCACGGTTTTATCCCAGCACTGATATTTATGCATTTGTTTACTCGCTGTTTTCCCTATAGAAATGTAAGGTCCACGAGGCCAGCGGATCTGTAGATTGTACTTATAATTACATGTCCAATGCTGAGCACATCAAGACAGGCCTGCGGCAGATGTTTTTAAAACCTTTGTAAGTAAGGAAACCTTTACAGCGCTTTTTGGATCTTGAGGCGGCAGATCCCTGCCAGCCGCTCGGAGCTGAGGCTAAGGCCAGGTTACCACTCCAGCCCTTACCTCTATGAGTTTGGAAAATCTAGAGCCCAGGGAGTGGGAGGAGGAGGTACTACAGCTCACTCCTCAGGAAGTGGGTGGGATGGTTTTAGCCCAACATGGTCAGATTTCATAAAAGAAGCTAGGGCTGGGGAGAGGGATTAGTCCTTACACAGCTTGCCATGGCAGAAACAAAGATTGATTCTCTTTGTACATGTAGACATTGGTTCTCCCTTTCCACTATGTGAGTCCTGGGGACTGAAGTCAGGTTATTAGGTTTGGTGGCAAATGCCTTTATCTCATGAACCATCTTGCTCACACACACACACACATACATTTATTGAGACAGGATCTCATGTAGCCCAGCTTGGCTTCAAATGTGGCTATGAAGCAAAGGACAACCTTGAACTTCTGATCCTTCTGCCTTTACCCTGCCCACCAGGGATTGGGTTATAGCTATGTGCCACCATGCTCAGTTCATGTAGCTCTGGATCTTGAACCCAGGCTTTGTGTGTAACCGTTTTGTGACTATCAGCAAGCCAAGGAATGCCACAAAAATCACACAAGGCAACTGGGGGAGGGAGGAAGGACAAAAGAGTGGGAGGGAGGGAAGGAGGGAAGAGAGAGGGAGGGAGGGAAAGAGAAGGAGAGGTGGGAGGGAGAGGGATGGAGGAAGGAGGAGGGAGAGGGAGGCTTTATAAAGGCGGGAACTGTTGCTTTAGTGACTGGGCCTTTAGTGCTCAAGACAGTTGAAGGTGGGTGGGGGGAGCACCTGGTTCTGGAATGTGGGTGGGTCTAACAACTGAGTTTGTCCTGCCAACTGAGCTCTGTCCCAGATGTTTAGTTGATTTTTGTCTCCGTGTTAATGAAGGGTAACGTTACAGAGCCTTCTTTTCTGCAACATCTCTGTGTGGTTTTGCTGTCAAGTTAACTGTAGCCAGATAAACACTTGGGAGCACTCCTTCACCGACCTTGCGTGAGAATGAGTGTAGAACTGCTGCTTCTGGTGTGCATCCCCAATTGTGACCTGGGTAGAGACTTTTTTTTCTTCAGGACCGTTTGTAGCAACAATGTTAGCAATGGGTTTAAGGCTATTGGGCCATCAAGTCCGAGAATGAGCTCTGGCAGTACTGCGGGGCCTTGTCTATTCCATGTGACTTATTAAATTTATCAGCATGAAATCATTTTTAATGTCTCCCCTCATGTCTCTGGGATCTACAGTGATAGCCCCTCTCATTGCTGGTAGTTATAAATTTTGCAGTTGTGTCTTCCTGGCTTTAAGTCTGGCTGGAGGCCTATCGATTTTATTAAATTTGAAAGAAACAGCTTTTGCTTTTATTGGTTTTCTGTATTAGCTTTCTCTTTTCTGTTTCATTGATTTCTATGCACTTATATATTATTTCATTTCTACTGTTGCTTTGGCTTTTCTTTGCTTTCTTTCCCCCTCAGGTTTCTCACAGTAGATGATGAAGCTCCTTTGCTTTTTAAGCAGAAATGCATACAACTGCAGTCCACCTCCCTCCTGATTTACCTACATCTCAGGATTTTGAAATATTGAGATTTCACTTTTATTCAAAATATTTTCAAGTTTCTTTAGGAATTTAATCCCCTGATCTTTAAATCATTCCAATTTACCTTTTGAGGCTTGACAGATACTTTCCCATTATTGAATCAGTATAGTCTAAAAACATACTGCATATGATTTAAAATCTTCTAAAGGTGTTGACATCTTTTTTATAGCCAAAAAAAAAAAAAACGGATCATTTTAGTGAACATTTCATAGATTTTGAAAAGGCAGTGTCCTCTGTTGTTTGTGGGTCTACAGAAGGCAATTAGGTCAGATTGCTCAACAGAGTTGACCTTTGTGTCTGCATTTCCTAAAAGAGCAGCATTTAAATCCCAGATGTGTTTAGAGTTTCTTCTATTTCTCCCACAAATAATATAGGCTCTTGTGTACTTTCAGGTACTATAAGTAGATATATATGCAATTGCTACATTTTCTTAACAAACTGCAACTGGCTACTTTATCACTAAAAAACATTATAGTACTATACACAGGGGGCAACAAGATAAATCCCTGGTTAAGAGCACTGGCTGCCATGTTTGAGTGATATCCGAGAGAAGCCTGTCCTTCCCTCAAAGGAAATAGTGGAGGAATGAATTGGTCAGGATGCAGAGGTGGGAGAGGGGGAGAGACCCTGGGAGGAGAAGAGTGAGGGGAACAGTGGTCATGGTACATACATACATACATGAGAGAGTAAATAAATAAATTAAAATTAAGAGAAAGAAAGACAGAGCACTGACTGTTCTTCCAAAGGACTGTGGTTCAGCCCAGTGCCCACTTGGTGGCTCAGAACCATCTTTAACTCTTCTGGCATCCACAGGCCCTGGTAACCAGGACCACATGCTATGCAAACCCTCTACCCCTGAGCAATAGCCCCAGACCTTCCAAGGTTGAATTTTCCCGAAGCATGGAGGCCCTGTGGGGTGCCTGTCCTTCAAGGGTGGCTTTCTAGTGTCCAGACACCGTAGCTAGTTAAGTAGGTAATCTTTGTCACCATTAAATGGTGTTTTTGAGAACAGTAGACTGAGGGCTTAGGACTGATTCCTGGGAGAGGAAAAAAGGACAAGAAGGACAGATAACCTCCCCAAGGAGAGTAGAACTATTTTTCACACTGGCAAGAGCTGCGAAATGCTACAGCCTCACTAAATCACCCTGCAAGATTGTACGATCAGCAGACCTTTTCAAGATCCCCTACCAGCTTCTGAACAGCAAGCTCACAAGCAATCACTTGGCCACGTGCACAGAGCCAGCAGCAGAGACTGGCTTGTGTTGTTTTATTCCTGGGAGTCTGTAGGTTTTCTGGCCTTGAGTATGAAAGAGTAAATAAGGAAAACGCACGTAATAGAACAGGGAGAGATCCCAACTCTCCCGAGCACACAACTAGACCTGGTTCAACGCCATAGTATTTTATATTTAGCATTGTTCCTTTTGAGGAAAGACAAAAAGAGAAAAAAATTATTAAGGTGTCCTTGGTATCAGAAACCTTGCCTGAAGGTGCCCATCACTCTTTCTGGCTTCCAGGTTTCCCTTGCTTCTGTGCTTTGCCACAGACACAATGCTGGTTGGGTTTTGTCAACTTGACACAAAGATAGAAGTATTTGGGAAGGGGGATCCTGAACTGAGGTGCAGATACCATCAGACTGTCCTGTGGACAAGTCTGGGGGTGGGGGGCGTTTTCTTGATCGATGATCCATGTGGGAGGGCCCAGCCCATTCTGGGTGACCCCATCCCTGGGCAGGGGTCCTGGATTGTGTGAGCCATGGCAGTAAGCCAGTGAGCAGCATTCCTCCTATGCTCTCTGCTTCTGTTTCTGCCTCTAGGTCCTGAGTTCCCACCCGGACTTCCCTCAATAATAGACTGTGAATGGGAAGTGGAAGCCAAATAAATCTTTTTCCTCCCCTAAGTTGCTTTGTATCCAAATATTTTATCACAGTGATAGAAAAGCAAACCAGGACAGATACAATAGTTCTATATTTTTCTACCAATCACAATTTCCACAGCCTCTATCTAAGCTTGCCTGCAGGGGACTCGACTGGTCTAGATGTCTAGAATTCCTCAGAAACACAAACAGCACATCCTTTCAAATGGGGAATGGGACAAAGAAGAGGTTCTGTGGGCCACAGTCATGTTCAGCTACTGGTCATCAATGGGCTCTTGCCTTCAGACTAGGGCTTTCCTGGGATTCTACCACTGGCAACTTTCCTAAAAGAAAGTCCTCTCTACCGAGTCAGTCAAGATGATGGAATAACAGACGAGAGGCACAGACCTGTCATACCAGGTACTTGAGAGGCTGAGGCAGGAGGACTTCAAGTTCAAGGCCTGCCTAGACTACAGAGTGAGTTCAAGGCCACCCTGAGAATATAACTCGATGGTGGAGCCCCAGTTGAGGATTCCTGAAGTGCTGGGAAACAGACCAATGGTACAAAAAACAAAGAAAACAGCAGTGTGCCTTCTGTCTGAAATGAGCTTGTAGACCAGACAATTCACAAGCAAATAAACCACCGACAAGCACAGAATTCAGTGCCTCTGGGCTTGTTACAGCCTGAACGCTGCTGCCTCTGTTCTAAGAAAGGACAACCTTAAGCCTAGAGGAAACTTCTCTTGCTACTGTTTGGGAAATGTTCCCCCACAGGCTCGGGTGTGTGAACATTTGGTCCTCGATTGGTGGCAGTATTTTGTTACAGTGGAACCTGTAAGAGGTGGAGGAATCTTGGAGGACATCACTCAGCACTGCTTCTCGATCTGCTGAGAATCAAGGAGTCCCAGCCACATGCTCCCCCACACAAAGGAACTTTCTGCCACCAAGCGTTTCCCATCATAACGGACTTTACCTTCAACTATGAACCAAACTATACCTTGCCTCCTGGAAGTTGTCCCTTGGCTATTTGCCAATGAGAGAGCCTGCCAGCCACCACCGTTAGTCCTTTCTGGGCGTTCTTGAGCCTCCCTTGAGATAATAATGAACTCCAATGGCTCCCAGGTGTGCCTGGGAAGGACTCCCAGAAGCCGTAGCTCCTAAGTTCTACCCGTTAGGCCCACCCTTTTGGTTTCCCTAAGACCTGTTCAGAAGGACCAGGTTTATGCCCCAAAGGCAAAAAGAAAAAAATAAATAATGAAACTCCAGGGGCATACAAACAGCAAACATGCACACACAGAGATAGAGAGACAGAGAGTTCCTGTCTCAGTTTTTTTGTTTGTTTGTTTTTTGAGACAGGATTTCTCTGTGTGTGTAGTCCTGGCTGGACTCAGAAATCCACCTGCCTCTACCTCCCAAGTGCTGGGACTAAAGGTGTGCGCCACCACTGCCTGGCCCTGTCTCAGTTTTTTAAACATCAGGGGAACCCAAGATGGTGGCAGCTGGTAGCATTGGAGGAACTACAGAGCACCTCTAAGGAGCCTAGTTAGTTGGGGACTAAACTAGGTCCTCTCCAAGAGCAGCCTGTGCTCTTACTCATTGAGCCATCTCTCTGGGCCTGGGGAAGATGTTTTATTAAGAGAGCTGGATGATTGAGTTCTAAACCAGACTTGACTATATAAACAAGAAACTATCTCAGAACAAAACCAAAAAGTTAGATTCAATGTTTGTTCTCTACCCTGCCCACTGCCTATCTGTATTTAACTCTATTTTATTCATCATCCCTGTGCGATAGGTTCCAGTAATACAGTGATCAGTAAAATTTCTGATTTTAAAACCCTGTGTCTCCTACTAAAGGACTATCCCCCTCTCTGTGCCTACTCCTGAAATAGCAATTCACAGAACAAAGCTCCATCTGTGTTAAGGATGCTCCAAGGCTGGTTGGCTAACTAGAACTGTCATGGTTTTGGAGACATTCTGGAATGTTGCCCGTCTGGAGCCAAATTATCGTGGGCTATCTTTAGTCTCCTTAATAGCCAGCCATTCACTGATCGCCTCTGTGTTTGACCTAGCATCTTTGTGACATTACATAAATCCTCTTGGAACAACCAACCAGACTCCGAACTTCCACCAACACAAAGGCTAAGAATGTCATCAGAAGTATCTGAAGCCTGAAGCAGAATTTCCCCCACTTGGCAATAACATACCTACCCGATGTTTCTACTAATACATTGTTAAGCACCTTGATTTATGACTTTGTTCTGTTACTATTAAAAAAAAAACCCCTTCATGAAACTATTGTGCTGGAACATGGTATTTGGGTCAACCTGAACCCCTGTTCCCAGGCATGATCAATTCACATTCAGCTCCTGAATAAGCCGTCTTATCCCATACTGGGTGAAAGCCGTGTGTTAAGTCAGCAGTGCCAATGATCCTGAGTGCCCAGCTTCTGCCTCCCTCCCATTCTCTTGGCCTCAGTGGCATCAACTCGATGTTCTCTTCTGAGACTCAGGAACTGCACATGTGGGTATCCACCTGTCTTTTCTATCTTGTCTTTAAGGGTTAGAAGCCAGAGCAGACAAAATCGACCCTCGACATTCTATGAAACAGCAACTAAAAGAACCCCAGAAAGCACATTGCAGAAGAGATGAAGGAGCCAGTGGCTACCCTGAACCAGGACATCCCAGCTGAGGGTCTCAGACATGTCTCTGCTCTGATTCAACCTGAGGTTCACTTCTCCCATGTGCCTGGAAAAATAAACGAACACATGCCAACTGCAGTCTGCTCATGCTGCACCCATCCCAGACAACACTGACATTAGACGCTGCTTTTCCTCTCTGGGCAAAAACTTCAGTAATCCCAGAGTATACAGACTGGGAACGTATCTCCATATGGCTAAAGACTGATGTTCGCAATGACTTTTGAATCAAAGCATACCAATGGACTTTCTCTTCTGAAGGTCTGTGACCATAAAACAAATACTTTGTTTTTACTGGTAGGGTGGGTGTGGAAAGAGAACTCTACTGTAGGTGTGAATCTACAAACCACTCAGTTCACCTTATTTCATGTGGGGAGCACAGGTTAACCAATATAAATATGGGGATTATGGTTTGGACACAGGGTCTTAGATTGCTGTGGTGGTCTGAATAGGTACAGCCACCATAGACTCATGTGTTTGAATCCTTGGCCCATAGGGAGTGGCACTATCAGGAGGTGTGGTCGTGTCGGAGGAAGTGTGTCACTGTGGGAATGGGCTTTGAGGTCTCCTATGCTCAAGCTACATCAGCGTGGTACAGTCTCTCCTGCTGCTGCCTGTGGATCAGGATGCAGAACTCTTGGCTCCTCCAGCATCATGTCTAACCTACACACTGCCATGCTTCACAGTATAATGATAGTGGACTGAACTCAAACTGTAAGCCATCCCCAATTAAATGCTTTCCTTTATAAGAGTTGCCTTGGTCACGTTGCCCATTCACAGCAATAAAACTCTAAGATAATAGTTACTAGGGAAACTGGGGACTCCTCTGGATGTCTCAGTCTCACTAGTAGAAGAGTTTGAGAATGGATTCAATAAAATCAACCCAGAAGCTTCTGAGAGAAGGAAGACAGGAAAGGAGGAGAGCAAGCCACGTGCAAGCAGTAACATAGGGGAAGGTGGGATAAATAACTTAGAAAAAGAATGAGAAGACCCGGGGCTGGAGAGATGGCTCAGTGGTTAAGAGCACTGACTGCTCTTCCAGAGGTCCTGAGTTCAATTCCCAGCAACCACATGGTGGCTCACAACCATCTGTAATCGGATCCAACGCCCTCTTCTAGTGTGTCTGAAGAAGGATACAGTGTACTCTCATATACATAAAATAAATGAATAATTCTTTAAAAAAAAAAAAAAGAATGAGAAGACCCAAGATGTCCGAGATAGTATGCCCAAGCTTTGGCAAGAAGTTAAAACAAGAAGAAAAAAAAAAGTTGGTTGGGTTTTTTTGTTTTGGTTTTGTTTTGTTTTGTTTAAGATAGTTATACCTGTCTGATTTTTTATTAAAAGATGGACAGGCCTAACAGTTGATGCTATAGCAACTGCACAAGGGCAGAAATTCTGGGAAGGAAAAATGCATCATCTTTATTATTAATATTTTTATTTTTTTCTAAACCAGTATTGGACACTAGCAAAACTTTTATTGGCACTAAATGGAACAAATGTCTGTAAATACTCATTACCCTCCCCCGCCCGGCCCCCCCCCCCCCCCCAGAGGCCAATAAACAAACATTACCTAAAATCATAACTGACTGGCCTACTTAACACATTTCACTTAATCAAAGAAAACAGATGATGAAAAATGGACGTTATGATTATTTATCAGGGAAAACCACAGGAAAGGCTCACAGTTCAGCCCACAGTAAGCAAACGAAGAAGGTTGGAATGTCTACTGGCCATCAGTTGACAGACTGTCCACTAAAACACCAATTAGCTAATATCTTCCCCCACTACTGTTACAAAGATATGCAAAGCTTGTGTCTTTAAAGCTACATTGTTCCAAATACTCGACAGTCTACCATTTACCCAGCTTCCTTGGGAGAAGTGGACCAGCCTGTTTCCTCATGCACCTGCACAAAGTGGTTATAGGCCTGTTGGGCTGCTTCTAGATTATATTGATTCTTATCTGCTTCAAAGGATACCCTGGCCTGGCCTTTGACTAAGGTTACACTGATTTGTATGATGACTGATTCCATGGAGTAGGCGCTGCTCCAGCCCTGTTTGGTGAGCATACACAACGCCCCTCCATCCATGACATGCCCGTCAGAAAGAACAGGCGACTCAACACGAACAAATGGAGGATCAAATGGAAAGCTATCTTTGAAAGAGAAGTAAAATATAGTCTATGCCTTCTTTTTCTTCCAAGAGCTGAAGGTCACTGTACAAGGGACTATCAGGGTCAACCTTCCTCAGTTTAACATGCCAGTCATATACGCTGTCATTTACCAGTTCCACGGAATAAGTCCCCGATTTGTAACTCTCTGATCTGTATATCTCTGAGTTCTTTCATAAGTCTATCTGAAGCACACACTGAGCCAGACACAGCACCTCTCAAATGTTCTTGCCATTAATGGTCTTTCTGAAGCCCTTCGTCCTCTGACTTTTTCTCACCACTAGTCTCTTCTTTCAGCTCATAATGATCCAAGTCTTCCAGCCCGTCAGCTGAATCTTCGTCTTCTGAAGACAACTCTTCTAATGCCGCCTTCTGAGCGATGGGGACCGACTCCTCCAGTGTCTCCACATCCGGGTGTTCAGGCAGGTCGTGTGCACTGCAGAGTTCACTGAGCAGGCACTTGATCTGCTGAGTAAGCGTAACGTTAGGCATCAAATCTTCCAGGCGTTCCGCAATCAATGAGAGTTCTGGATCGTCAGAATGCAAACTCCATACTGCTGGCGAAGATGGGTAGGAACTGGGGATGGTGCAGTCTACACAGAGTCGCCTCCATGGGTCGATTATGAACTCAAAAACCAGCTTATTCGGCTGATAGTTGCTGATGCGCAGCCGCTCGTGGTCCTTGTGAAAGATGGTTATTAGGAACTCCATCTCAGCCTCAAGCAATGACGACATCCTTCCTCTCCGGTCCTCCCAGATGAGTGTGGAAGCGAAGCGGCACCCCCGCGAGATGCCTGCTCAAAAATGTATTAGCTTATGAAAGGGATAAATATTCTTGCCACCCCTTTAGCATGACAAACCCATCTTCCCGAGAGGCTATCCCTTAGCTAGGCAATGGGCCAGCCCAACTGGATGTGGGGTCTCCACCCAGACTAGAGATTTCATTTTCTTCGTAAGAAAATAATTTTCTCATTTAATGGTTCTCTAACGCTACTGTAACAATATAACACAGGCTGACCTTGAATTCTTGATCCTTCTGCCTTTGCCTCCCAAATTTTTAGATTAGAGATGGGTGTCCACCATGCTCAGCTAAATAGAAAGTTAGGTGTGAGCAGAAGTAGAGCACAGTGAGTGGTTCATACTTATAATCCCAGCATTTGCCAAGCTGAAGCAGGACGGTTGCTATGAGCTCAAGGCCAACTCATGCAGGCTACATCATGAGTTATGGATATGCCTGGACCACAGAATAAGACCATCTCAGAGAGAGAAAAGGCCAGGGCTGGAGAGATGGTTCAATAGTTCAGAACACTGACTGCTTTTTCAAAGGACCAGGGTTCAATTCTCAGCACCCAACACAAAAACTTATAACTGTCTGTAATTCTAATTCTAAGAAACTTGGCCCAGCAATGGTGGTGCACCCCTTTGATCCCAGCACTTGGGAGGCAGAGGCAGGCAGATTTCTGAGTTTTAGGCCAGCCTGGTCTACAGAGTGAGTTCCAGGACAGGCAGAGATACACAGAGAAACCCTGTCTTGAAAAAACTGAAAGAAAGAAAGAAAGAAAGAAAGAAAGAAAGAAAGAAAGAAAGAAAGAAAGAAAGAAAGAAAGAAAACTTGATATTGTTTTCTGGCCTCTATGGGCACCAGGCATGCATGTGGTATGCAGGTATACATGCAGGGAAAATACCCATACACATAAGGAGTGGGTGAGGCTGGGAGGGGAGGGAGGGGAGGGCAGGGCAGAGCAGAGCCGGGAAAGGCTGGACCAGGTGTGGTTGGTACAGAGCTTTAATTCCACATCAATTAGCCGGGTGGTGGTGGCACATGCCTTTAATCCCAGCACTTGGGAGGCAGAGGCAGGTTGATTTCCGAGTCCAAGAGTTCGAGGCTAGCCTGGTCTACAGAGTGAGTTCCAGGACAGCCAGGGCTACACAGAGAAAACCTGTCTCGAAAAAAAAAAAAAAAATTCCACATTAATCACCAGTGAAACCCCACAGGCTAGCCTCCAGAAGGATCTGATGGGAATATTTTCTCCACTGAGGCGCTCTCGTTTAAGATGATTGTAGCTTTTGTCAAATTGACAGAAATCTAACCAGGGCAGTGGTGCACACTCATAATCCCAGTGCTCAGGAGGCAGAGGCAAAAGTATCTGCTGAACAGGAAATGTGAGGCCAGTCTCATGAAAGACACAAGACACCGTCTCCGAAAAACAACAAAGAAACAACAACAAAACACTTTACAGTCTTCTGGCTTCTGCCTCATAAGTTTGGTCTTTGTCTTAAGAGCAACAGAAAGAAAGTCTTAGGGATTTAGAAAGATAAGTGAACATCTTAGTCTCTGTTCTATTGCTGTTGAGGAGTCACAAGGCAGCTCTTATTTTAAAAAATTAAATTAAATTAAAATAAATCCCTTAATCAGGGCCGACTTAGAATTTCAGAGGTCATTACATTCGTGGCAGAAAGCACAGCAGCATGGAAGCAGGTGAAGAAAGAAGAGAAGGAGGAGGGAAGGAGGGGATCCTCCAACAAGATCACACCTTCTCAGCCACAAGTCCAAATCTTTCTCAAACACTGCCACTCCCTAATGACAAAGCATCCAAATATACGAAACTGTGAAAGCCATTCTTATTCCAACCACCACAGTGACTAATCAGATTTTCATCTTAAAGAGACAATTTGAGGAGATGGCTCAACACTTAAGAGCCCTTGCTACTACTCTTCAGGAGGACTCACTCACACAGCAACTTACAACTATCTGTAACTCCAGTTCCAGCTTATCCAACACCCTCACAGACACACATGCAGGAAAAACACTAATGCATATAAAATTAAAAATCAATTTGTTTTTAAAAAGATAGTTTGAGCCAAATGCAGGAGCACATGTATTTAACCCCAGAACTCTGAAGAGCAGGGTAGGCTAATCTCATCGAGTTCAAGGTCAATCCAGTGTACATAGCAATTTCCAGGCCATCTGGAACCATATAATGAAACCCTGTCTTGGATGGATGGATGGATGGAAAGATAGATAGATAGATAGATAGATAGATAGATAGATAGATAGATAAGAGTTATATTTTAGAATTCTTAACTGGAGAGAACACAAAATATTGGCTGGGAAATGCCTCCTCATGCACAAAGGCACACACATATTCACAATTTAGAATAAAAATAAAATCTTTAAAAAACAACAAAGAAGGAGGAGGAAAAGAAGAATAAAAGAAGAGAGGGCAGGGAGAGGAAGGGGAAGAGAATGGGAGAGAAAGGTTTTCTAGATATTTTTTAAGGAGTGTTTCTTAACTTGTTTGAATGAGGTAATGGGCCAAAAATATTTGTAGATCAAGTCATAATTCATAATGTGTTAATAAACATGCATGTCATTTATAAAAGACAGAATAACTAGATAAAGAATTGCAGCTCAGCTTCTTGAAAGGAAGGTGCAACGCTGGGGTTGTCCCAGAAAGTACAGAGAAGCTTACATTTCCACCTTCACCCTGAGCACACTGGGTGGCCTCCTGGGAGGAGGTGGCCTTGGGAGAAAACAGGGCTGGGCCCCTGCTGCCTGCTGGAGGCCTTTGCTGGCACCCTCCCATAACCCTCCTAGTACTTGGTCCCCTCAGCCCAGGGGATGCCTGGGCAGCACAATCCCACGTTGTTTTCAACAGTAGCATTCTAATCTATGTCTTTCTTGTGTCCCTTTATTTCAAAAAGTATTCGTATAAGTAAAATACTAATTCCTAGAAGTGTCATATTTCACACATGAGAGAGAGATTTAGTTCCAGGCCAACCTGAGTTACAGATCCTGTCTCACAAAGGAGGGGGAAGGAGAAGAGGGAGGAAGGGGGAGGGGAAGAAGAGGGAGGAAGGGGGAGGGGAGGAAGGGGGAGAAAGGGGGAGGGGAGGAAGGGGGAGGAAGGGGGAGGGGAGGAAGAGGGGGAGGGGAAGAAGAGGGAGGAAGGGAAGAGCAGCACTAGGCAGAGGATTTTTTGAGGCACTGAAGAGAGGAAAGGAAATAAGAGTATTAACGGTGAAAATTCATGATTCACGTCTTTTTTTCCCCCAACGTCCCTTGCACTAATCCCCATTCTGAAGCTGTAGAGTACTAGATACTACATAACTCTGATAAAGTCACCGCCACATGGGCTGGGAAGTTCAGGGTGGGGAGCAGGTTATGCCACACAGGACTGAGGGATGCTGGGAGAACCTGGAAGCCAGGTCTGCCTCAATATGTGAAATTCGGCACCTCAAACACTTGTCCTGGGGTCAGAAACCAAACAAGCAGAACAGAGTTGTCATTAGCAAAAGGTAAGCCAGATCCCAAACTGACAGCACTCTGGGGGTGGGGGGGGGGGCCAGTCCCTAACCCAGAGCACTGTTGGGGAGACAGGGGAGCCTCAGCCTTTAGCATGTGCAAACTTGATGGGAAAATGGGCGTGGCCTTGACATTTACAGCCTGGTCTTGAGAGCTGCCTAAAGTACCCTCTGGAGTCCCTGCTTCAGAGTCTACTGAGAGGTGTGCCCTCACCCTCACTGTCCCACCGCTTCAGCCTCTAGCTGTCCTTGCTGCCATATCCTCCCTCCCTCCCATGTTGAGAGCAGATAGACCAAGAGATGTTACAGGATATTTGATTATTGTACCTAGAAAACCTAACTGTTAGCAAAAAATAAAAGCTTAAATGGTTGTCAGATGCAGTTAGGTGTGTCTTGAAGAGATGCAGTTTGGGTGTGTCTCTAAAAGCCTCCATAAATATGAATGCTAAAGAATGGAAAGTCCCTGCCTAGTTTAAGGCAAGTTGCTTAGGAGAAATCTTGTGGTCCTTGCTCTATGACTCAAGGCAAAGTCAGCTGGATGGCCTTGAGCTACCTCAGTGTAAAAGTGAAAGGATTTGACCCTTACTGACTTGTCTTGGGGTCCCCACCTCCATGATGGTAACATGGTTCAGCCCGGCAAAGGTGAGGGGGAAAAAGCTGGAGATTTCTTTTGTAACCAATGGGACCTTTGATGGTTCTCTCTCGCCCACGAGTGCGAGAGCCTCTGTGGAAGGGATTTTAGAGATTATCTCTTTGGGCTTCCAGGGACAACAGAGAAGCAGCTGTCAGGACACAGGTGAAAACAGGATTCTAGGAAAGAGAGCTAAGGACTCCCCTTGGGTTTGGAGCTCAAGAGAAGGTAGCCTAGCTCTGTAGAATGACACAGGTAGAAAGATTTCTAAAGAGCTGGCAGTTTTGTTGTAGGATCAGGCTTGTAAAGATACTTTGTATATAGTTAAGAAAATAAAATTGGGCTGGAGAGACGGCTCAGGTGTTAGGAGCACTGACTGCTCTTTCAGAGGTCCTGAATCCAATTCTCGGCAACCACGTAGTGGCTTACAGCCATCTGTAATGGGATCTGATGCCCTCTTCTGGTATGTCTTGAAGACAGCTATAGCGTACTCGTCTACATAAAAATAAATCTTTTTAAAAAAAAAGAAAGAAAGAAAGAAAGAAAGAAAGAAAGAAAGAGAAGTTACCTCGCTGAGCGCACTGGTTTCTACATCAGTTCACACCCCTCCTGTCTTCACTGGTAAAAATATGAGAAAATTTAAATGGTTATGTATTACAAATAGGCTCTGGAGAACATCAAGCGCATCCCAGCTTGTGGCCATGACAAAGCTGACTGCCTTAGGGTTACAGTTTGCTGAGATGAAACACCAGGGCCAAAAGCAACTTGGGAAGGAAAGGGTTTGTGTCGCTCACAGTCCCATATGACAATTTATCATCAAAAGCAGTGGAGTCAGGAACTCGTGTAGGACAGGAACCTGGAGGCAGGAGCTGATACAGAGAGCATGGAGTCACTGTTTACTGCCTTGCTCCCCATGGCTTGCTCAGCCTGCTTTCTTATAGAACCCAAGAGCACCAGGCCAGGGCATGCCCCCCCCCACAATGGCTGAGCCCTCCCACATCCCTCACTAATTAAGGAATTGCTTTACAGGCCTGCGTACAGCCTGAGCCTGTGGAGGCCTTTTCTCAATGAAGGCTCCCTCCTCTCTTGATGACTCTAGTTTGTGACCAGCTGACATAAACTAACCAGGACAGCTGACCTCTTATCAATTTGATACACAAACACATCACTGTTAAGCCACAACCAGTTCTTTCTTGTTCAATCCCAACATAAACACATTAATAAAGACATCACAATATAAAACTGTGATGGTTTAAATGAAAATGGCTCCCACAGGCTCTCAGGGAGTGGCAGTATTAGGAGGTGTGGTTTTGTTGGAGTGGGTGTGGCCTTGTTGGAGAAGTGTATCACTGAGGGTGGGCTTTGAGATTTCAAATACTCAAGCCAGGCCCAGTATCACTTTCTCTTCATGCTGCCTAAAGACCCCAGTGTAGAACTCTCTGCTTCTTTTCTAGCACCGCGTCTGCCTGGGCACCACTCTGTTTCCCACCATGACAATAATGAGCTAAATCTCTGAATCTGTGAGCCAGCCCCAATTAAAAGTCTTCCATTATGCGTTGCTGTGGTCACGGTGCCTCCTCATAGCAACAGAAACTCTTAAGACAAAAAACATTTTACAAACTTGGAAAGTCCCACAGCCTTAACAAATTCACCACTTTAAAGGCTGTCTTTTAAAAAAAAAAAAAATCCAGTCTCTTTTAAAATCCAAATTCTCAAAAAAAAAAAATTAAAATAAAATAAAATCCAAATTCTCTGTAAGACTTTTTAAAAAATTAAGTTTAAAGTCTCTCAACTGTAGGCTCTTGTAAAATAAAAAATAAGTGCTTTTGTACTTCAAGAGAGAGAAACCAGGACACAGTCACAATATGAACAAAGCAAAATCAAAACTCCAGAAGTATAGATAACTCTAATATCTGAGAGTTACTCACAATCCGGCCTCCTCCAGGTGGCTTGGGGACCTGCTCTGGCTCTGCTCTCTGCAACACACAGCTTGTCTTCTAGTGACAGCTACTGCTGTTCTTGGCAGTCATCCCATGCATGGTCTTAGAATCTCCAAAATGCTGGAATCTTCTGCTAAAACTGGGCTACACGTCCACCAACAGCCTCTCACAGACTCTCTTCAGGCCACCAAGCTTCGGCTTCTCTGCACGACCTCTTGAATCCCAGGGCTTCTATTGGTTCTCTGGCTGGGCCTTCCTTTATAGCCTGTCCCAGTAGCAAACCTCAGTTGTTCTCTATGATCCCTTCCTGCCTTCAAAACCAGTACCAGCTGAGTGATTTAAACTACCAAGTTCAGCTGCTATCACAAGGCAGCACAAACTTGGCCACTTCTGGATCACAGCTTCTATGTGCTGGCCCTAAGGAAACGCTTCCCAGAAGATTTCACCTCAGTAATGCTGGTCTCTTCGTCACCAAAGCTGATTCTTCAGCCCTAGCTGACCAGCACCCATTGTCCCAGCAAAGCAAATGTTTTACTTTAGTGGTTCTGGTCTCTTATTAATCGCAGCTGATTCTTCAGTTCCAGCTGACCAAATACCACTGATTCTTCATGCAAGTGCCCTGGTAGGGTCTCGGAAGTGTTACAAGCCAGGCCTCCATCTTCTGTATGGCTCTCAGTATTCTTATCTTCTAAGCTCCCACAGAAAGCTCACTGAGCTCTTAACGCAATGCCTTTTCTAGCCCAAAGTTCTTCCACAATCCTTCCCAAAAAGTGTGGTCAGTTCTGTCACAGCCACACCCACTATCCCGGTACTAACTTGTCTCAGTTAGACTACTATTGCTGTAAAACACCATGACCAAAGAGTTGAGGAGAAAAGGGTTTATTTGGCTTATGCTTCCACATCACTGTTCATCATACAAGGAAATCAGGATAGAAACTTAAAACAGGGCAGGAACCTGGAGGCGGGAGCTGATGCACTTCAATGACTAATTAAGAAAATGCCTTACAGCTATGCCTATAGCCTGATCTTACGGAGGCATGTTCTCTAAGGATCCTAGTTTGTATGAAGCAGACATAAAACTAGCCAGGACACTGAAGCAAAATGAAGGTCACAAACTTGTTCCTATAGTCTAACTGAACCCAAGGAATCCTAAGCACAACCCAGCATTCCCTTCCTTTCTCCCCACAAAATAACAGAAGTTGTGGAAGGGATTGTGACTTTTCTCAAGTCAGAAAACTCATGTCTAAAGTCACAGCTGGCAGACATACAAGTCTTTCCCTGAGATATCCCTTCGGTGATGCTTGCTTCCATTCTCACCACGAACACCAGCTAAAAGCACAAAAGATGTCCAACGCGCACATTTGAGGAAACTAGTTTGCTTGATTGTGCAAAACAATCTAAAAGCTTTGTGCAAAACAGAGCTAGTTTTGGCTTTGAAGTGGCTAGGCCAACAGGCAATAAAATCACCTGAGAATGGAGTATGACCTCAGACTGTAGAATGTGAGAAAACTGGAGGATACGGGTTAGGAAAAGGTTAACAAAGAAAGCAAACTGCTTCTGAAAATTCCAAACACGGGCAATGCCGATGGAGGGTGTAGGTCTTCCGTATCAGTACCAGGAGTGAGTATTTGCATACACTGCTTCACGTATCAAGCATGACACAGCCTCTCCTTTCATACACAGTGGCTGAACACAGCATTCCTGGGCTGTCTAGTGAAGACTTATTTATTTTAGACACTATCGACACCTAGTTTGAAAGCATTTACCGATAGGTTTCTGTATCAGGCAGCTTTCCATTTCTATAGTAAAATACCTGAAGCAAATAACTTATAAAAGAAAAAGGTTCAGTCTATCATATATAGGATCTAGATTTAAATTAAATATATATATGAATATGAGCAAGGTGTATATGATATATAGCCATGAAAACGTAATGAAATATGGGATGGTAGCACATGCCTTTAATACCAAGTCTTGCAAGATGTCATGTGAGGATCAAGAGCTTGCCATCTGTGGCTATATAGTGACTCTTGGGATAGCCTAGGATTCTTAAGGCCCTCCCTCAAAAAAAAAGTCCCCTGAAAGAAAGTTATTGTCTGTACACTAAAGAAACTAACAATAAGAAAGAAAAAAGAGGCGCCAGTTGCTTCAGAGTCCTGGTACGGGTAATCACGTTTCGTGCGTGCTCATTCAGCCAAGATGCCTGAGGAAACCCAGACCCAAGACCAACCAATGGAGGAGGCTGAGACCTTTGCCTTTCAGGCAGAAATTGCCCAGTTAATGTCCTTGATCATCAATACTTTTTACTCGAACAAAGAGATCTTTCTGAGGGAGCTCATTTCCAATTCATTGGATGCTCTGGATAAAATCAGATACGAGAGCTTGACGGACCCTAGTAAACTCGACTCGGAAAAGGAGCTGCACATTAATCCCATTCCCAACAAACAGGATCGAACCCTCACTATTGTGGATACTGGAATTGGAATGACCAAGGCTGACTTGATCAATAACCTTGGCACTATTGCCAAGTCAGGCACCAAAGCCTTCATGGAGGCTTTGCAGGCTGGTGCAGATATCTCTATGATTGGCCAGTTTGGTGTTGGTTTTTACTCTGCGTATTTGGTTGCTGAGAAAGTGACTGTCATCACGAAGCACAATGATGATGACCAGTATGCCTGGGAGTCCTCAGCTGGGGGATCCTTCACAGTGAGGACTGACACAGGGGAGCCAATGGGCCGTGGGACAAAGGTGATCTTGCATCTGAAGGAAGACCAAACTGAGTATTTGGAGGAAAGGAGAATAAAGGAGATTGTGAAGAAGCATTCTCAGTTTATTGGCTATCCCATTACTCTGTTTGTGGAGAAGGAACATGATAAGGAAGTCCGTGATGATGAGGCTGAAGAAAAGGAAAAGAAGGAGGAAGAGAAAGAAAAAGAAGAAAAGGAGTCTGATGACAAGCCTGAAATAGAAGATGTTGGTTCTGATGAAGAAGAGAAGAAGGATGGTGACAAGAAGAAAAAGAAGATAAAGGAAAAGTACATTGATCAAGAAGAACTCAACAAAACAAAGCCGATTTGGACCAGGAATCCTGATGACACTACTAATGAAGAATACGGAGAGTTCTACAAGAGCTTAACCAACGATTGGGAAGAACATTTGGCAGTAAAGCATTTTTCTGTTGAAGGACAATTAGAATTCCGGGCCCTTCTTTTTGTCCCAGGACGCGCTCCTTTTGATCTGTTTGAAAACAGAAAGAAAAAGAACAACATCAAGTTGTATGTTCGCAGAGTTTTTATCATGGATAACTGTGAGGAGTTAATCCCCGAGTATCTGAATTTCATTAGAGGGGTGGTGGATTCTGAGGATCTCCCTCTAAATATTTCCCGTGAAATGCTGCAGCAAAGCAAAATTCTGAAAGTTATCAGGAAGAATTTGGTCAAGAAATGCTTAGTACTATTTATTGAACTGGCAGAAGATAAAAAGAACTACAAGAAGTTTAATGAGCAGTTCTCAAAAAACATAAAGCTTGGAATTCATGAAGACTCTCAAAATCGGAAGAAGCTTTCAGAGCTGTTGCGGTACTACACATCTGCTTCTGGGGATGAGATGGGGTCTCTGAAGGACTACTGCACCAGAATGAAGGAAAACCAGAAGCACATCTATTTTATCACAGGTGAGACCAAGGACCAGGTTGCTAACTCAGCCTTTGTGGAACGTCTCCGAAAGCATGACTTAGAAGTAATCTATATGATTGAGCCCATTGATGAGCATTGTGTGCAACAGCTGAAGGAATTTGAGGGCAAGACCTTGGTGTCTGTTACCAAAGAGGGACTGGAACTTCCAGAAGATGAAGAAGAAAAGAAGAAACAGGAAGAGAAAAAGACAAAATTTGAGAACCTCTGCAAAATTATGAAAGATATTTTGGAGGAAAAGGTTGAAGAGGTGGTTGTGTCAAACCGACTGGCGACATTCCCAGGCTGTATTGTCACAAGCACGTATGGGTGGACAGCAAACATGGAGAGAATCATGAAAGCTCAAGCCCTCAGAGACAACTCAACAATGGGTTACATGGCAGCAAAGAAACACCTGGAGATAATCCCTGATTACTCCATTATTGAAACCTTAAGTCAAAAGGCAGAGGCTGACAAGAATGACAAGGCTGTGAAATATCTGGTCATCTTGCTGTACGAAACTGCACTCCTGTCTTCTGGCTCCAGTCTGGAAGATCCTCAGACCCATGCTAACAGGCTCTACAGGATGATCAAGCTTGGTCTAGGTATTGAAGAGGATGATCCCACTGTGGATGAGACCAGTGCTGCTGTAACTGAAGAAATGCCACCCCTGGAAGGAGATGACGACACATCACGCATGGAAGAAGTAGACTAAGCTTCACCAGAACTATGTGTTTGATGCTTACCTTCATTCCTTCTGATAATATATTTTCCATGATTTCTGTTTATTTTTGTGAACATTTAAAACATCTGTGTGGCGTGAAAACTATGGGGAAGATCAAATGTCTACATGTGATACTGTGATACTGTAGGTTTGACTCAAAAGGCTGATAGAACGTTTGTCGTAAGACGTAACCTGCTGTTAACGTTAACTCTGTGGTCGGAAGTGTTTAGCTGTTGAGCTGGATTCCTTAGTAGACCAAATTAAGATGGCTTAAGTTACATCTTAAAACTTTCATTCCCTGTAGTTAATTCTGCATGTGCTAGTCTTAGAAGTAAACACAAGTTAAAACAACTTGACAGGAGCTCCCCAAGTGGCTTGCTATCCAAAGTACCAAGAACAAAACCTTAAGTTTCCCTAGGTCTTCTAACTCTCAGCAAGGCTTGTGAATGGAAATAATAGTGCCCAATCACATTCTGCCTTAAAAGGTAAATACAGATGAGATAAAAAGGAAAAAGAAAGAAAAGAGAGAGAGAGAGAGACAGAGAGAGAGAGAGAGAGAGAGAGAGAGAGAGAGAGAGAGAGAGAGAAAGAAAGAAAGAAAGAGAAAGAAAGAAAGAAAAAGGAAGGCTGGAGAGACGGCTCAGTGCTTAAGAACACTAGCTGCTCGCCAGGCGGTGGTGGCGCACGCCTTTAATCCCAGCACTTGGGAGGCAGAGGCAGGTGGATTTCTGAGTTCGAGGCCAACCTAGTCTACAAAGTGAGTTCCAGGACAGCCAGGGCTACACAGAGAAACCCTGTCTCGAAAAACAAAACAAAACAAAAAAGAACACTAGCTGCTCTTGCAAAGGACCTAGGTTCAATTCCCAGCACCTACATGGTACCTCACAACTGCCTATGACTAGAGTCTCAGGGGATTTGATGCCCTCTTTTGGCACATACAGTAATACAGGTTCACATACATATACATAAATAAAAAATAGTGTTTTTAAAATAAATTAAAATTCAGAAAAGAAAGTTTAGTTTTGAATCAGTTTTACATGGTCAGTCCAAAATTGAGTGCCCAGCTTTGCGCAGTGGCAGCATCGTAGCCAATGAGGTTTACCCAAGGCGCGATTATGGCTAATTGAAAACAGAATTGAGGGTACTGTTATTTCAGGTCTCAAGCTGTCAGGTCCCAAAGAAACCCTGGACAAGGCTCATTCCTGTGAGCTCTCTGTGGCTCCGCCCAGCACTTCTCGTCCCCGCCCCCTACCCTAAATCTCTGTAGTCCAGACGCTTTGCTTCCCTTCCTCCTCCCTTCCTCCGGTTTCTCGGTTTCTTGTGCCATCAACCTCCCTTTTCTGCCCAGCACTCTTTTGGTCCTGGGCTCCTCCCTTGATCCACTTGCCCTCTCTCCTCTCTCCACTCTTCGCTTCTCGCTTTGCCTTCTCTCTCTCCTCTCATGGCCTGGTTCAGTCTGGAGTCTCCCAGATGCCTCTGGCCGTCCTCCCTCATATCTACACTAAACCCCTCTTCATCAGCCGTACCTTGGAGCGAGCGGTCTTGTCATCATTTTCATCCACCAAGGCACTTTATGCTGGAAATGCATAACATAGGAAGCTTCTTGTGAGCCAGGAAAGGTGAGAGAAAGAGAAGAAACTGGTTCCCACAATCCTTTTCTAGAGCATGCCCTCAGTGACCTAATGACCTTTCTCTTAAAGGTTCCGCCATCTTCCAGTACCACCCGAAGGAACCAAGCCTTTAAATAAAATACACGCATTTGACGCTCCATGCCATGGAATTCCACCCCGGCCTCTGCCTCATGATAAAATAAGCATTCATTTCAACTCCTCCAGTCTCCAATCCCAGTGGCAGGGGAACCCTACTGGTAGGAGAAAAAGCCCACCAGACATTTAGATAGTTGTCTCAAGTCAGGAGTATGAGAAGAAACGGGAAAATGATCATCGTTTTTTATCTATTCGTGGCCCCTCTACCTATCATCTGCCTATCAGGGATCTAACTCCGGCTCCCTCAGCTGGGGATGTAGTTCAGTTGCTTTCACAACGGGCACAGGCCTGGGGGTCTGTTCTTGGCACTGTATAAATAGGGCAGGTGGTACATGCCTGTAAGCCCAGCAGTGTTGGGGTGTGGGGGTGGAGGCAGGGGTGTCAGAAGTTTAGGGTCATCCACAGTTTGACAAATGAGTTTGAGGACAGGAGAGGCTACTTGAGGACATAGCTTAAAAACAGACAAGAAAGTCAGATGGCCCCTGGGAGGAAAACAGGTCCAAGGGTTGTCTCCTGGGCAGCGGGAGTGGCCCGGGTTGTTCAGAGCGAAGAGAACAAAGGAAGTTTGCACTCAGCCTTGCCAGGGTGAGCAGTAGATGCTGCTCACAGCGGAACAACCGCCTCTTGGTGCTGAGGAAGTTGCTGCCATCTCCTCCATTCACCGTACATGTTGGCTTTCCATCTGACGTGTCATCCTGGGAGGGAGACACAACTCAGTTCCCGGGAGAAGATGGCTCCAGCTTAAGTGGACAGTATCCACATGGGATGAACTGCCTGTAAAACCCTGTTCCTGGAAGGTGCAGGGCCAGGAAGGTAGACTTCTAGGAGTGTCCCTCTAGGAATTCTGCAGCAGGGCATTCAGGATGTTCCAGAAAAATCTTTAAAACTCCCTAGATATTTATCTGGGTACATTGAACCTTGAAACAGAGAAATAGGGCAAACACTACCTAAATGATTAACATGTAGAGCAGGAATTTGTTCCAAAGTTTAAGGCAGAAAAAGCAAATACAAAATGAAGGCAGAGGTGCCAAGATTTATCTTGCTTTTAGTTATCCATTAGACATTTGCAGGCCCAGGGCAAGGTCAGCATTTCTAGCAATTACAGCCCGTGTCCTTGTCATAACCCCAGTAAGGACAACTATTGTCGAAATGATTACAGCAAGTTCTGATGAGGATGCAGAGTCAAAGGAATTCCCAAACACTGTGGGAAGTTCATGCCCATCATGGAAAGCAATATGGGGACGCTCAAGAAATAAAAATAGAATGACCATAGGACCAGCAACCCCACTACTATCTCCAAACGAAATGAGACCAGTTTGTCAGAGCACACACCAGTGTTCGCCGAATTGTTGTTAACAGTGTAAGAGTAACAGTAACTATAGAGAAAATGAGAAGGGCGGGTGTAATGAAAATGTAAATCCTCTTCAGTCACACAGTCATACAAAACTTTAAAAAAGGAAGAGGTGGAGGCTGGAGAGATGGCACAGCAGTTACCAGCACTGGCTGCTCTTCTGGAGGACCTATGCTCAGCTCCTAGCACCCACATGGCAGTTAGCCACCATCTGTATCTTCATTTCCAGGGAACCCAGCATCACCTTCTAGCCTCCTCAGGCACAGGCAAAACATTCATACATAAAATAATGATTTAAAACCGAGTTTCACGGGCTGGGGAGATGGTTCAGCAGTTAAGAGCACTGGCTGCTCTTCCAGAGGTCCTGAGTTCAATTCCCAGCAACCACATGGTAGCTCACAACCATCTGTAATGGGATCTGATGCCCTCTTATGGTGTGTGTGAAGACAGCTACAGTGTATTCATACACATAAAATAAATAAATAATTTTTTTAATCAAAAACAGTGAGGTCAGGAACTCAAATAGGGCTGGAACCTGGAGGCAGGAGCTGATGGAGGGTGCTTGCTCACTGGCTTGCCCTCCATGGCTGGTTCAGCCTGCTTTCTTATAGAACCCAGGACCACCAGCTTAGGGATAGCACCACTCATAATGGGTTGAGCCCTCCCCCATTAATCACTAATTAAGAAAATTCTCCACAGGCTTGCTTATAGCCAGATCTCCCCCCCCCAACCCCCCTGCCACCTTGGTTTTTCGAGACAGGGTCTCCTCTGTGTAGCCCTGGCTGTCTTGGAACTCACTCGGTAGACCAGGCTGGCTTCAAACTCAGAAATCTGCCTGCCTCTGCCTCCCAAGTGCTGGGATCAAAGGTGTGCGCCACCACTGCCCAGCTATAGCCAGATCTTATGAAGGAGTCTCCACCCCTCTGATGACTCTAGCTTGTGTAGAGTTAACATAAAGTCACACAATGCTCCTCAGGAATAGCTCCTGGGACTTGTGCCCACTAGGTCCCTTCTCTTCACTAGGTTCCACTTCCTCCCAAAAGCGTCATGCTAGGGCCCAAACCTTCAACACCTAGGCATTTAGAGAACACTCTCTATCCACATCATAGCACGATGAGGTAACAGTTACCAGCTTTCCATTGCTGTGGTCTGGAACTGATGACTTGAATGTTCAGTGTCCTCCACAGACCTGTGTTTGGATGATTGGTCCCCAGCTGCTTAGGGGCACTGCTTTGAGGAGTTATAATGGATGGGAGGCCATCAGGGGTGGCAGCCCTTCTGGCCTTAGGAGTCTGCTTCTCATTTGACCAAGATATAACCGAGCTGCCTCACGTTCCCATGGCTATGGGCAGAGCCCTCCAGCATCAACACCTTCTTCACAGCCTCATTTGAATGAGAAATGCCTCGAATAGCGAATAGTGTGTATCTGACTGAGTGCTCCCTATCTGTGGTGCTGTCCCTCTACACTCATGTGTCCAACCCTGTATGGGCTCCATCCCCTAGATCTGCAAAACAAAATATGCCCTTCCTCCCTTCAGTTACTTATTTTGGGCCCTTTTTCTCAGCGGGCCTAATAGATATTTAATAGATCATTATAACAGGTGACCATAGGCGGCCACGTTCTAACTGGCTTAATAATCAGAGACTTGTATCAGTTACTTTTCTGTTGTTGTGATAAAAATCTCATGACCAAAAGCAATTTAAGGAAGAAGGAGTAATTTTAGCTTCAAGTTCCAGGGGGATAAAGTCCATATGGCAAGGAAGGCATGACAGAAGTTGCTGGAAGCAGAGGTTCACATTTCATCCACACACAGTAAACACGGAGACAGAGCAGGAAGTAGAGAGAGGCTATAAACTCTCAACCCCCCCCCCAGTGGCATGTCCTCCAGCAAGGTCCAAATCATAAATGTTCCATAACCTTCCCCACAGCTAGGGAGCAGAGGGTCGGATACACGAGTGTATCAGGACAGCACCGGCATCAGGACAGCACCGGCATCGAGGGAGGACATGTCAGATGCACGAGCCTATCAGAGGCATTTCTCATTCAAATGAGGCTGTTATCACATTTGGCTCTGGCTCTTAATGGCATAAGTAGGAAGTAATTACCACTTTTCTAGAGAACAAGCTGTTTTAGTTAAGGCCTTAGATGGAAGATATGACCTTAAATGGCACTAAGGGAGGAGATGCGCCAGGTCAGATCCCTCCTCTCCCTTTGATCTTGTTTTAATGCTTTCCACTGCCCTGATTTACCTGGAAGCTAAGGACATGGAGGCTTATAGATGTGCTTCCTATAGGCTAGCCTATGCTCCTACGGCATAAAGCAGGGCAGAGTAGGAGGAACACAAGTCCCAAAGGGTGAAATGAAGACAGTCCACCCAGTTTACTCTACGATGGTAGCACAGCATCCTAACTCCATCCGGTGGCTGGAACAGTGACAAACAGCCAAAAATTTAATGAGGGATATAGAGGGAAATAGGAAAAAGAGTGCCCATGCCTTTCCAAAGTAAAAAGAGTGAAATTTCTCACCACATACATAAAGAACTTGATTCTTCTTTGCATGGTGCAGTACACAATGCCATCCAGAAGATGGCAGCATTGGCAAGCCATCCGCCACTTAGAAATCCAACACACAAAAACATTTTCACAATTATCGTTGATAGACAGTAAGTTTCCTAAACAGAACAAGAGATTTCATTTGTTTTATTATCTTTTAATTCCATATATGCGTCTGAGTCTGTGTCTGGGTAAGTGTATGTGAGCACAGGTGTCTGCAGAGACCAAAGACCTTGGAGCCTCTGGAGCTGGAGATCAGAAGGCTGGAGTTGCTGGACTTGGGTGCTGGGAACTGAATCTGGGTCCTCTGGAAAGGCAAGTCCTCTTAACCACTGAGCTATCTTTGCAGCTACCAGAATAACTTTTAAGTCATGGACGGTCCTAAGTAACTAAATGAAGTACAGGGCTTACTGTCGAGTAGCTATATAGTTCTGTGTGTTTTAAAGGCCCCACGTTGCCTGATGATATCATCAAATGCAAATGATACATACTCTATAATACAGTAGTATTAAATGTCTATGTTATAAAGCTATAAAAATCCTCAATTGTAGATATGTACAAATAATCTATAAACTGCATTCTAACACTGAAGCAAAATGTGTTGGCAAACCCTTGAAATCCCAGCAATTGGGAGGTGGAGGCAGGAATATCAGGAGTTCAATTCCAGCCTTAGCTGCATGGTAAGTTTGAAACCAGCCTGGGCTCCATGATAACCAGTGTAATAAGACGAACACCAGGTTGAATAACTAGAAACAATTGTTCACAAACCACATACAAAGCATCATGTTTGGGGAAAACTGGGGAGATAACTCAGTCAGAAGAGGTTTTTTTTTCTGACTGAGAAATTTTTAAACTGTTTTAATAATATTCAAAATTCAAAATTGTGAAGTTTTAAAAATATGCATAGATACTGTCTGTTGTGTTTTATAAAAATATATAGAGAGAAGGAATATGTTTGGTGGATGTGTAGTCAGATGTGGGGGAAGGGGATGCTTCTATGGGCCCATGCTGAGGCATCCCTTCCCTCTGAGGGACCAGCCACATAACAGCATAATATAGAATAGAATTTATTCAGGGCATGGGGAGGGGAATTGAGGGAGTAGACAGAGAGAGAGAGAGAGAGAGAGAGAGAGAGAGAGAGAGAG
>NW_021627707.1:0-15339 GCF_004785775.1 Grammomys surdaster | reverse complement strand
TCTCTCTCTCTCTCTCTCTCTCTCTCTCTCTCTCTCTCTCTCTCTCTCTCTCTGTGTGTGTGTGTGTGTGTGTGTGTGTGTGTGTGTGTGTGTGCATGAACACACATGATAGGTCCTTCTTGTATAGCCCTGACTGGTCTTGAACTTGCAATCTTCCTGCCTTGGCATCCTGAGTGCTGAGATAGTGGACCTGCCTCATCACACTTAGGGCTAAGATGTTGGTCTGTGGATTTTCATCAAATACAAGCTTTCAGCCCATAACAGAGTCTCATGAAACACTGACTCAAAATCCAGTTTGAGATGCAATATTATAAACAGTTAACTTTTAGACTTGTGGTTCTATTTCCAGCGTTTATTAGCACATAGTAATTATATAAGTGAGTGGTGATACTTTCATACACGTACACATAACATATTTTGACCATATTCACCCTCCCCATCACTCTCGCCTGTCCCCTCTCACAGCTGCAGGTCACCGACCTCTCCCCAACCCACCTGCCGTCTACTATCCTAGCTTATGTATGGACCACTGGGTTTAATTAGTTTCACGTACAGGCGCATGGGTAATGGGTTGTTCACAGGACTAAGGGCAACTATCAGTGGCTGCACAGCCAAAGGACATGCCTCCCCCTCCTCCAGCAACCATTAACTGCCTTATATCCTCAGGGAGACTGGTGCTACAATGTCATTTTTCATCCTCAGTGCTGTCTCAATTCTGGCTACACTTTTGTACCTGAGACCTCATCTGTCTTGGTGCACTGAATTCAGTGCTCCCTGAGGGCTAAGACCGTGCCTCCTTCCTCAGAGAAAACCAACCCTTGCTTTACGCTGACCTGTGCCTCTCTCTTGACAGAATGTCTAGAAAGAATTTTTCTTTTAATACTGATTCTACTTGTGGTGGTTTGAATGGAAATTGTCTCCCACAGGCTTGAGTATCTGAACCCTCGGCGCCCAGTCGGTGGCACTGTTTAGGGAGATTTGGGTAGTGCAACCTTGCTGGAGGAAGTATGTCACTGGGGGCGGGCTTTGACGGTGTATTGTCTCACCCTGTTTCCAGATTACTCTCTCTGCCTCAATGCTCGAAACTGGGGATGTGGGCTCTTAGCTTCCCTCCCTGACACTATACCTGACACTACCATGCTTCCATATCATGATGGGCTCTTATCTCTCTAGAACCATAAGCCAAAATAAAATCCTTCTTCCATACGTTCGCTTTGGTCCTGGTATTTTATCCTAGCAAACATAATGGATAGACATCCCAGTGACCCTCTGATATTTGTCCGTTCCAGCAGTTCACATCTTTGACAGGGTATGGGAGAGATGGGTGAGGCACTGTTACATATGGACTCTAGTATAACGACACATGTGTACTCCACACTATAGAGAGGAATCCAGGTGCATGTTATAAGCAGCATGTTTACATTGTTGATGATTTGTTTGTTCCAGGAACACACACATGCACAGCCCAGATGCCCCTAGCAGAACACAAGATTAATACCAGCTAATACTGTTAGAAAACAGTCCGTGAATGAAGCTTGTGGGGAGAATTCTGGGAGTTTTTGAGAAACTGACTCACCCTGCTTTGAGTCAAGTCATTACGGTGACTATTCATCTCAGAGGTCACTCCGCCAACTCCATTCTTCTCCCTGAAATGATCACCATCTGACCTGTGCTTTTACCCACTGAGCCATCTCGTCTCTTCTTATCTGTCCTTGGGTCTTAGGAGGTCAATCAAAGGCGGCCACATTACAAACCCAAGCAAGCCACTTTGTGAGCAAGGACAAAGCCACTCAGAAAAGAACTAATAGACAGAAGTCCTGAAGCTCGGGAGTCTCTGAAGTTGGTTCCCCTGGCCTCCCACTCCTATGCATCTGTTGCATGCATGCACGCATGCATGCAGGTGTTCGAGCTTCTTTGTGTGCCTGAGTGTGTGCATGTGTGTGTGTGTGTGTGTGCATGTGTGCACATGTGCACATGTGTGTGTGCATGGACGTGTGTGAATGCAGGCGCAAGGGTGGTGTAAGCTTCTGTCTAAGCTCCATCCCCACAGTTACCTAGCAACAGCCAGGTAGGCCTGGCCCACTATAAAAGGGGTTGCACACATATGGCTGTCAGAGGACAAGGTAAGTGTCCGCCTCCGTCTTCCACCTTGCTTAAGGCTGGTATCTTTGTGGGTTTTCTGCTGCATACACCAGACTGTCTGGCCCAGGCACTTCTGGAGAGTCTCCTGTCTCTGCCTCCTATCTCTGTTTAGGGGCACGGGGTTACAAACTCTTCCTCTGTGCATCAGGCTTTTATGTGAGTGCTGGGGATTCAGACACAGCTTCTCCTCAGACCCCCTCCACTTGTTTGGGGTTTGTTTTATTTTGCTTTGCTTAGGTGGGCTCAGGCTGGATGTCCCTCACTGCAGGTGAGTTAGTACCACCCACTAACACACTAACACACTCCCATTCAGCTTCTCCTCCAGTTCAGCTTCTCCTCCCGTTCAAGCTTCTCCTCCCGTTCAAGGTTCTCCATTCACACGTCCTCATCCTAATGTGCAGTAAAGACCAAGATCAGAGCTTATGATGCTTGCTTTAACTCATTTGGATCCCTTGAACACATTTTTACATTTTGAGTCTAACCTGATGAGCCATCCTGTTGCCTACTGAGCTACATGAAGAGAACAGAGAAGGCTTTAGATGAAAAGTGGTCAGGACCAGGAACTGTGCGCCACATGAGGCCACAGGTGGCCAGCGGGGAGGATGAGGACTGGACACAGAAAATGGGATCAAAAGAGAGACAGAAGAGGGAGCTTCTACCGTGTGAGAGGCCTGAGAGGGTGGCCCCTACAATATACGTGGCATTTAAAAATTACTGTCTACCTTGAGATAGCCTGCAGCAGCCCAACAGACAAAAGGAAGTAACAGGAAAGAAAAGCGGGGATAAAATTGAGATTCATTAAGTGTCTAATACACTCCAGAAACCACGCTGACTGCTTTTTGGACTCTCTCTTTTCTGGCCCTACTACAAGCACAGAAATATTCAGCAATTTTCACCCAAGGTGGTGGGTAGTACAGAATTCAAACATGAGCCTGTTTCCTTCCCATCAGGGAATCCTTAGGCTATTACAGGGCTTATGTCAGAGTTTGGTAGCTGCAGTCTGGGAGAGGGTGGAGCCTGAGGTGACCACCTCAGAACCAGCCCAATCTCATTTTAGAGTAATTTGGCTGGCTCTCTGTGTGGACCTGTATGGGGGGTGGGGGGAGGCAGGGGCGGAGGATGTGTATGCATGTGTACCCGTGTGTGTATATGAGTGTACACACGCGTGTGTTTGCACACACCTGTGCATGCATGTGTGTACATGCTTGTGTGTACATGTGTGTGTGTGTCATGAAACTACAGAGAAGATCATGAGAGGCAAGGAAGAGATCTGAAGGGAGGCAGGAGAGAGAGTAATGGAATGTGGGTGCCCGGAAAGCAGAAAAGACAATGATCTGGGGGACCTTACAGGGGACAGCAGAGGAAGGGATGAGTTAAGACAGAGCATAAGGATGACGAGCACATCTGAAAACGCCATCCTCAAAGTCATCGCTTCGTATGCTAACTTTAAAAATTAAGTGTAAAAACATAAAAAAAAAAAATGGGGATGTGTTCAAAAAAAAAGAGGCTTATGTAAGTCAAGATGGGTGTGGTCATAATCCTTTGATCCCAGCCAAGTCAACTAGCCCTGGGCTGCTTGTAGTGGGGGAGGGGAGCAATACAAATAACAATTCCATGAAGACAGTCTGATGCCGGAAGTAAGAAATCTGGCTCCATATTATATAATCTAAAAATGCCCCCACCACCTACCCCCAACCCCACGCACAAGAGAAGGAAAGGAGGAAAAAAAAAAAACTCCCAGAAATCACACAGTCAAGGCAAATGCAGTGAAATGGCTCATTGGTTACTGTGGCAACCGACTCTTCCTTGCTCTGGCTGCTTATCCCACGATCCCTCTGTCACCCTATTTTTAGACTGGAGACAACGAATGAAAATGGCTTTAAATTTTTTTTTTTCTTTTCTATGTGATTAAGACATACATAACCTTTGGGAAAAGACTCAGAAGACAGAACTTGGGAATAGGGGCCAGGACTTTAGTTCCGATACTAGAGGACCTGTGTCTTTCTGAGACCTGGACCATTGGGTTCTCAGGTGGCAACAAAGGAGAGATGAACCAAGCTCGGCACTGTAGATACTCACACCGAGGCAGGTGGGGAGACTCGGTCATTTAAATAAGTAGAAGGAACCACGTGTGATGGTACATATCTAGAATCTCTGCCCTTGGGAGGATTAGGAGTTTAAGGCTAGCCCCTGCCTTAGTAAGTTGGAGGCCAGCCTGGGATCCATGCAACCCTGTCTCATAAAATCATAATAATTTTTAAATGAAAATAAAATAAATATAATAACTGTTTCAGGAAGGGGGAGGTGGCTGTGGACTGTCTGATAAGAATGATCAAGGAGATATCAATGTTCTCCAAGGTGCCCCAAAACTCAAAAATTAATCTCCCCTCAAATCACTTTATGTTTTTTACCAACACTGCCAAGGAACCAAATGCTAAAACCTCCAGCCTTTTTCCTGAGAGTGAGCGCAAATCTGCTTACAATTTCTTTTTTTTTTTTTTTCAGTTGCAATATTTTCAAATGCTATTATGGGCTATCTGTCTCCTTTCACTTTTAACTGAAGCAAAGATACTGTTTTTAAAAACTGCCTCTGCCAGATCCTGAATGTTCCCAACACAAAGAACTGATGTATGTCTGCTGTGATAGGTACGTCAATTACCTTGATCTGATCACTGCACATGGCGTATTGAAATGACACGCCGCGTTCTGTAAATAAGCACAATTACTATAAGTCAATTAAAAAGAAAATGCACTTTGTATCGTTTCTCCCCTCTGCTGATGAAGATGAGCCATGAAAACACGTCTCTCTGCCTTTGCCTCATAGGAAACCTGAATGTGGGCCGCGTGCTCTCAAGCTGGCTTCAACAGAAAACGGGCCTCCTAAAATGCGATGGAAAAGAAATTGACACCCCAACTGCTAAACACTAGGTCTGCATTGTGGCAGAAAATAGACCTGAGCTAGAGACAGGGAGAAGTTGGTGAATGCTCCCTGTGGGAGGAGAAAAAGCTAAACCAGACCGAGCCGCTTGTTTTAAGTTGACTCAGCTCAGGGATGAAAAGGAGCCGCACCGGTTCAAATGGCTAGTGAGGCTCAGCCCCACAGAGTCTCCTCACTCTGCCCCAGATGGAGAGTCGGAGGGGGAGGTGCGGGGATGGGGGGTAAAGGGCTGTTGTCGCCTCTGTTTGTTATGTTAATAAAGAGCTGCCTGTTGGTAGAACCCTCTGAGAAGCTGCTCTGGAGACCGGGTTGTGCGCCCTACTCCTCTTCAGACCCAAGCGTAGTCTCCCACAGTGCTGTATGAGAGAAGGAACCCCCGCTAGCCCCCTACCTCGGTTACGGAGAGGGAAGAGAACAGAAAAACAGCCAAGGAGTAGAGGTGTCTCCTCGAGGACAGTTAGAAGGTGAACCACTTGAAGCAGATGTTACCGTCATTTGTCATTTATCCTGTGATATGAAGCTGCCTGCAGTGGGGAGAAGATACAGAAAGTTCGGATGTGGGAAGTTCGGCCATGAAGAGGAAGCTCCTCGAGCCGCTGTCTCCACTTCCCCAGTCAGACGCTGGTGGGTGTTTTTAGTGCCTGATTTGAGAGTGTTTGGCTATCTATCTACCCTCTACCTGCTATTTACCCTTTGATTGTGGATAGCTAAATACTCTACCCCACTCATTCAGAACTCAAAGTATGGCTGTCCTAGGTCATCCAGACCATACAGAATGGCTCTATAGGTCATTGATGAGAAGCACGGGGGTTCGTTTTAGATCAGCTGGGGTCCCAGAGTGGGGACTTTCAGCGTCCAGCATGCTGTACTATTGCTGAAAAGCTTGGTGAAAGGAAAGTCTGTTTGCAGTCTTCTGGCCTCAGTACTCATCACCTGCTGACTCTCGGGTTTTAGCTTAACTCTCCCATCTGTATGACCCTCCACCACAGACTGTATGCATCTCCTCTCACGTGACATCATCACCTTTGCTGCTTCCCCTGCTATTTTTACTGCATGTGCAACCATTGTTTAGCATGTGCCATTCATGTAGACGGCACAGACTGTAAACCCCATATCCAGTATGAGTCACATCTGTCTTATTCATCACTGCCTAATTACCAGAAGGTTGGGTTTTTTTTTTTAACCTTCAAAAGTATCTGTTGAGTAAAACATGACTGTTCCAGGTTGAAAGTGCCCCTTAAAAACCATGTGCACTCAGACTCTGGAATGTGACCTTATGTGGAAATAGAGCCTGCAGATGCAATTGGTGAAGATGACGTCATACCAGGTGTCAGCGCTTCTTTGGCTAAGGGACTGACACCCTTATAAGAAGGCTGCATGGAAACACAGAAGGAGAGACAGCAACCTTGGGGATGCACGCACACATGTTCGAGGAAATATCAAGGGCACTGGTCACCACTAGAAAGGAGAAGGAAAGCAAGGAGCAGACTCTTCAGTGTATCCATTAGGACACAAACTTACCAATGATCTGAGTTTGGACTTCTGGCTTCCAGAATTTGAGTACAAAATTCTGTTGTATTAAGCCACTCTGTGGTAATCAACAGCATCTCTAGTAAGGTGATGTAATAGCCCGGCTGAACGAAGTATGAAGATCAAAGGCTCTTCAAAAAAAAAAAAAAAAAAAACAAAGAGACAAAGGCTCACCTTTCTACTCATCATTCTTTGTGGTTGTTCTTGTATGTTGTCTATGTTCTTGTATGTTGTCTATGTTCTTGTATGTTGTCTATGTTCTTGTATGTTGTCTATGTTCTTGTATGTTGTCTATGTTCTTGTATGTTGTCTATTTAGACCATCAAAATTGTCAAATGTTCTACTCCAACCAGTAGGTAAAATAACATAAGTCCATACTAAACTTTACAATTACCCTTGACCCGTAAAGTACCAAAATAGGATTGATTTCTTGGAAGAGAAATGAAGAACCAGTCTCTACATTGACCTTACAAAACGAAGTATCATCCCAACCCCTTTCCCTCCCATGGTCACAAGAAGCCTTCTCACACCTCTCTAAGCTCCAGTTCTGTCCCTCTGTTGCTATTGTTATTTATTTCTTCACAAAAAAATAGCACACCAAAGCTAGTCCCTTAAAGCCACACGGTTATCTGTCAACTTGGTTGCTATGGATATGGAATCCTCCTAGGATTTTGTTGTGGGATTCTGCTGAGACCATTTCTCATAAGGTTGCAACCATATGTCAACGCTGCAGACAACTGAAGACTGTCTCAGAGCTAGAAGGTCCTTCTCCAGATGAGGCTCACAGGCTAGATGCTGGCAAGTTGATGACTGCCTATGAGGACCTCCTAGTGTGTCAAGGGTCTCCATGACACAGCATCTGGCTTTCCCCAGAGCAGGAAAACAAGGAAGAAGCCACAGTATCTTTTAGTCACAAAAGTGACAAGTCGGGAGCATTTCAGATGGCTTAACGGCTAAAGGAGTGAAATAATTAATTAAAATCGGCCTCTGGTCAGCCGACTATCTAAGTTGTGGGGGCTCTGCGTAGCTCAGCCGCCATGTTTCTCAACCGGAGGCCTCGTGGGGGCAGCAGCTAGAACCAGCCAGCTGGAAACACCAGCCCTGCCACCCACGAGATGCCAGCGTGGGAGATGGCTCTGCCAATCTTCCACGCTGTCTCCGCAAGGCTGGACATTGCCCAGACCATCCCGCCATCCATGCAGGCCCAGCAAAATGATGACCCTCTAATGCTTAAAGATTAATCAAAGGCTTTATATGTTTGGCAATGCTCAATAACAATATGCCCACACAAAGAGTTGTTTTCCAATTAGCTAACCTAAATAAAAGTTATTACCCATGACTGCTTTCTATACCTGCGTGGCTCTCCATGGCTCCTACATCTCTGCTCTCTCTACCTCCTCCTATTCCTCTCCTAACTCCTCCCACCTTAGCTCCTCCTACAAAGGTACATGCTGCCAAGCCTGGTTGGTGACCAGTGTTCAATCCCTGGAACCCATACATTGAAAGAAAAAAAAAAAAAAAACCTAACCCCCTCAACGTCCTCTGATCTCCACATGTGCACAGACATGTGTCCTCACACTCTTCCCACCTCATTGGAAATAAATGTAAAAACTAAAAACGTTAAACTCATATACCATGGAGGAACAGCACTGTTAGCTGAGGCAGGGAGATTGTGAACTAAGGCCAGCCTGAGCTACATAATGAAGCTCCATCTTTAAGAACAAAGTCACACATCACTACTCCTTCAGTATCCTAGTGATGAGGCTAGGCTGACTCCATGACAGGCGTCGGCAGTTAAGGAGACTAAATCGCTGTTTCCCAGAACTGGGCAAGCCCAGGCAAGTCCAGGCCTCAGAAGCTGCCCTGCCACTTGGCCTGAGGCAAAGACAATGGGTCAGCGTCAGTTTCCAGACTTCCTCAGCCTACTTCCTCAGCAACAGTTTCCAGACCTCCCCAGTAAGTTTCCAGCCCCCACACCCTGGTGATGGAATGTCCGTAGAGATGGACCCAACAGATTAACAGAGAGGTCACCTACCCTGGAATCCCCTAATGTGCTTTAAATCAAGCCTGTAAGCTCACTTGGGTATCTCTCTATCTTGGTAACTGGGAGACCCCAGCATGCTGGACTTCTGCAGAACAAAACACTCTTTGCGTTTACATGCTATTTTGAGTCCAGGGTATCATTCTTCAGCGAATCATGGACCCTGACACCAGTTTCTACATAGATTGGCCCTGATTCAGCAAAGGTTGCATTAGGCCCTGGGAACCAGGACAGCATCTTAAGTTCTGGGTACCAAGTCTATGACCCAAAGAAGTACTTTCAAATGGCTTCCTACTGTGTTTTTGTTTTTGTTTGTTTGTTTGTTTTCAGAGCAACAAAGGGTTTGTTTTTCTCTGGAAACCTCCAGAAAAATCTTCCTCCTGCCCAGGTTCCATCTTCACACAAACCCTACCACTAGGGCTGCATGAAGTAAAAAAAAAAAAAAAAAAAAAGCCAGGCAGTGGTGGCACACGCCTTTAATCCCAGCACTTGGGAGGGAGAGGCAGGCAGATTTCTGAGTTCAAGGCTAGCCTGGTCTACAAAGTGAGCTCCAGGACAGCCAGGGCTACACAGAGAAACCCTGTCTCGAAAAACAAAACAAAAAAAAAAAGTGTGAATATTTGTGTGCAAATATGGGTAGATGTTAGAAAAGGGGGAGTTGTGTTTGGCTGTGGGGACAACCAGAACACAGCACTCCCTAAATCCTGTAACTTGAGTTTTACAACTGCTGTTTAAGTAACATCCTTAGTGAATTTATTCAAACAAGTTACTTTAAAAGAGGGGCTGGAGAGACCATTCAGGACTTAAGAGCCCTGGCTGCTATTGAAGAGAATCCAGAATTGATTCCCAACACTCACATGGTGTTCACAATCAGTCATAACTCCAACTCTAGAGGGATCCAGCATCCTCTTCTGAAGGCCCCTGCACCACACATGGCACACATACATGCAGATAAAACACTCACATATAAGATAGAATACATAGATCCAATTTTTAATTTTTAAAGAACATAAAAATAACCTCAAAAGAAAGACATCAGAATACTGTTATTATGGCTTTAAAATTTAGCATTTGGTTTGGACACAATGACTCAGCAGATCCAGCAACTGTCGTGCAAGCCTGCCTGAGTTACATCCGAGGGCCCACAGGAGAGGACTGAGTCACAAGAGCTTTCCTCTGACCTCCACACACACTCACTGTGGTACACCACACACACACACACACACACACTGTACACATGTGAACTCAACAGAAGAATAAATACTTTTTAATTAAAAACATTACTATTTTGAAAATCATTAAATGCCCATAAGTACTTGATCACCCTGTATGATTATATTGGTTAGTTTGTTCTTAAACAGAATCTATACCTATAGCCCCAATACTTGGGAGACTGAGGCGGGAGAGTTGTTTTGAGTTTGAAGCCCTGTCTTGAAACCTGGGGGGGTCAGGTTTGGAGAGATGGCTCAGCAGTTAGAAACACAGACTGCTCTTCAGTTTGCAGCACCCAGGGAGTTCTGATGCCCTCTTTTGAATTCTCTGGGTACTATACTCACACATGCCTGGATGCACACACAGACACATACATAGTCACAGAATTTTTTAAATGCTTAATCTTAAAAAAAAAGAAGAGGAGGAGGAAGAATAAGAGGAGGAAGAAGAGGAAAAGGAAGAGGGGGAAGAAGAAGAGAAAGAAGAGGAGGAAGAGGAGGAGGAAGAGGCAAAGCAAGGTTCAAGCCTCACTTAAAATTATATATATTTTGCTTCTATATTTTTCAACTACAACTTATTGAAAAAAAAAAGCAAGTCAATAATCCTGCAGTGTGTCTCTGAGTTCTGCTGGTGGTATACCCTACTGATCATGTTCCTGTCTCCTGTGTGGCCAGTCAACAGGCAAAACCACAGCTTTGCTGGACCCAGGCTTGGCCTTTTGGTTGGTTATGGAGTATGTGTGTGTGAGTGAGGAGAGAGAGAGAGAGAGAGAGAGAGAGAGAGAGAGAGAGAGAGAGAGAGAGAGAGAGAGACAGGAAGAGAATATGAATTTGTTTCATTTTGTATGTCAGCTCCTGCTAAGAATACTCCATACATAATGCTGTTTACGGCAACCTGTGTTGTAGGAAATTGCTGTTTTACAAGCCTGTTCTCTTTAAGTTCCTGGAGTTGACAGCAGCCAGTTTATGTGGGGAGAAGGAAAGTGTTAGTCATGGTTATGAAACTTCTCTATACATTATCTCCAACTGGGAAGACATTGGAACCGATTGCTGGCCCACACCACAAGTGCCACTCGGTGGACCTGAGATAACACTACAGCCTACACCTTACCACACTGTGGTCACAGGAGACAGCTCTGACATTGAACACCTTAGATGGAATTCAGACTTCCAAGTGTCCAGTCTTGGGAAATTCTATAACATATCCTCTCCAAGGGTCAATTGCTTTATTTATAAAATGAGGTAATTCACACAAACCTTAGTACTGGGCCTTGCTTTTGCTTTACATGTCTACGACATTAAACATTTGCCATTTTGCTTTTTTAAGTTTTTAGTTATACGAAAATGATGAGCAGTAATGGGTTTCCTTGTGACGTTCCATATGGATCTTCTTAGCTCCCACTTCTTTTCCCGCTACCCCTACCCATTGGTCCCGTCAACACCCCAAATATACATCCTGCGGTATGCGTGTGTGCGTGCGTGCGTGCGTGCGTGCGTGTGTGTGTGTGTGTGTGTGTGTGTGTGACATACACACCGTTACACCTGCTGAGGCCACAGCAGGGTGTCAGATGTCTTTGGTTTCTCACTTTATTTCTTCAGGATAGGAGCTCGCACTGAAGGAAAAGCTCAGCCTTCTGCTTCAGGTAGGCTGGCTGCCCCTCAAGTTCTCAGGCCCTGCCTGCCTCAGTCTTCCAGTGTTGGGCGCAGGCGCAGGGATCCAAGTCAGGTACTGACGCTTGCGCAATAGGCACCTGTCCTGGTCGTTTCTCTGGCTTTGTTTTTGTTTGTTTTGTCTGTTTTGGTTTTTTGTTTTGTCAACTTGACACAAGCTAGAGTTATCTGGGCGGAGGACCTTCAGTTCAGAAAAGATCTCCGTTAGAGTGTGTGTAGGCAAGGGAGTGGGGCATTTTTTGGTTAGTGATTGGTGTGGGATGGACAAGCCCAGTGTGGGTGGTTCCACTCCTCGTCAAGTGGTCTGGGAGGTAAAATAAAATAAAAGAGGCTGGGCAAGCTGTGAACTGCAAGCCAGCAAGCAGGGCTCCTCCATGACCTCTACAGGCTCCAGGTTCCTGTATCGGGTTCTGGCTTCCCCTTAGTGAACTGTGAGCTCAGATATGTTAGCTAAATAAAACCCTTTCTTCCCCCAAGCTGTTCTGGTCAATGTTTTATCACAGCAATAAGAACCCTAACTAATGCAGCACCTTTACCCACCGAGCCATCCCTCCAGCGCCAATTTCATCATTGTCCATGGCTTAATAAACTCCACTGTATATAGGTACCACAGTTTCTTCTCCATTGTCTATCAGGAGACGGAGACACTGTTTCTACCTTGGCTACGGTGGGTGAAACCACAATGTCATTGTTGCCCAGGTACCTATTACATTCTTCATAGCACATGCCCAGGTGTGGTGCATACTCAAACCCTATGGTAATCTACTTTGAATTTTTCACTCAAGTCGCACATTGGTTTCCACAATGCGGCCGTTTGCATCCCCCTCCCCCACAGTATATGAGGACCCCTCCCTCTCTCTTACGTCCCAGCCAACGTTTGTGTTTGTATTCTTTCATGATAATGGCCATTCTAATGGGAGTAAAAGAACCCCACTCTGCAATTTCAATTTGCATTTCCTTGCTAGCTAAGGATGTTAAGCATTTTGTCATATACTTACCGGATATATGTGGTTTTTACTTTTGAGAATTGTCTATTCGGTTCATTTGCCTGTTTGTTGATTAGGTAATTTGGTTTGGGACACTTAATCTTTTTTTCAGTTCTTTATAGAGCCTAGCTATTAATTCCTTGCCAGCTGTACAGTTAGGGAGAAAAAAAAAATTCCACTCTGTATGGTGTCTTTTCTTTTTTTTTTTTTAAAAAAAAAAGATTTTTGTTATTTTTAATTGTGCATACGTGGGTGATCTGTGTGTGGACTTACGCAGGTGAGTGCAGGTGTCTGACGTGGCTGGAGGTGCTGGGTGCCCTGAGCAAGCAAGAGCAGCACTGGCTACTAAGATCTGAGCCCCTTCTTCCCCCATAAACTCTCTTCTCATTTTACTCATTGTCCCTTCACTGTGCACAATTGTCCCATCCTGTCACCTCCTTGGTCATTTCCTCTGGTAATTTCCTATGCTACAGGAGTCCCTTGAGAAATCCCTTACCTATTTATCTGTGTCTTGAAATAGTTGCCTGTGGTTTTTATCCTGGCATTGTTGAGGTTTGACCTTTTGCTGTGTATTTTAGTGCTATGGATGGCCCCCAAGACCTGGTTGCCCCAGAGATGAGAGTCCCCATATAGTCCCAAGTGACTCTATGTGATCTTGACCCCAAGTTATTTCTGATTGGTGAATTAAGAGTCCCACAGCCAATAGCTGGACAGAAGATACATAGGCAGGTTTAGGGTCCCTGGGCCTGGGGACTTCAGAGCGTAAACATGAGGGGAAGAAGAAGGTGAAGGAGAGAGACACACCCGTGGGGTAGGTGAGCCATGAAACATGGCCCTGAGAGCTGGCTAACTGAAGTTAAGAGCAGCTCAGGTGGAACAAAGTAAATAATAACTCAGGGTTAGTGATAAGAAATAGATTTTAATAACATAGAGGGTAGACACTGTGAAGCCCTTGTGCCGCTTAAGGCTTATTGTGAATATAAAGGTTGTATGTCAAAGGCGGGGCAGAAACCCTGGATTGGGATCAAAAATTTCAACAAGGCATTTTCAAAATTTTAAGATCTTTGATTGAGGACAGGGAGTTTGAGGGAGCTAGGATGGAGACAAGAGAGGGTAGGGGTGAGAGGACTCAGAATTCATTGTATTTGCACATGAAATTGTTAAAGAGAAATTTTAATCATTTTTTAAAAGAATCCATAGCCTTAATGAAAACAGTCATTGACTGATTTTGAATTGATTTTTGCACTAGGTAAGAAACCAGGGTCTAGTTTTATTCTTTGACACATGAATGTCTACCTTTCCCAGCACCATTTGCTGAGTAGGCTGTATCTTCTCCACTGCTTTCTTTTTATAATGTCAAAAATTAGATAGCTGTAATTATATTGGTTTATTCCTGTTCTATGCAATTGATCAACATGTTTGTTTTCATAGTGATGGGCTTTTGTCAATAGTCAGCATCCGATACATGATGGTAGTATTGATTATTCTCATTCTTAATGTTGATATTTTGTGATCAGAGCATAGGAAACTATTGCATTATTATGGTCCTGAGGAATCTTCCCTAGGGGAAAACTCTCTGATTCTGTACAGCTGTGGTGGGCCAGCAACTTGGAGCAGAAAAAGAAGTTTCATAGTTATCCAGATTCAGAGATGTTTACCCTACTCAAAAGTTACCATCTCGTAAGACTCACCACAGCAGAAGACACGGGACATCATTCCTTACCCAGCAACACCAACATGGTTCTCCTTGTTCTCAAAGTCTAACCTGATTGGGCCAGATGACACCGTTACTCACTGGGGATTGGGTTTTTGTTTTTGTTTTTGTTTTTGTTTTTGTTTTCACAGCATTTGGGAAGGGGCACCAGGAGGATCAGAAGTTCAAAGTCCTCAATGCATAGAGAGTTCTAGACCAGCCTGAAATACCTGAAACTCTATATGGAAAAATGTAAATAAAGTATACAAATATTATCTATGTACAGTACCGGGAGTCAAGACGCCCACCAGACACTTCAATTGTCTTTACTGAGTTCCTAATCAAAAACATGATTCTGTTCATTAAAGTTTAAAATGGACTCCAAGAATGTTGACACTCTTCAATCCCTAGGATTGCCTAAACGAGGCTAGTGACCCCCACCAGTAAACCCTGCACTGCACAAGTAGACACGGAAGGTCAGAATTTCAAGATCACACAGCTACGATTGAGTTTGAAAGCAGCTGGAACGTGTAAGCCCTTGTTTCAGGAAGGGCTACTTTCCAGCCCAGCTTGATGGCTCAGACCTATAACCCCAGCTACTCAAGAGGCTAAGATGGGAGAGTTATGAGTTCAAAGCTTGCCTAGGGCAACTTAGATCCCATCTGACTTTGTGTTCCTCTAATATTTGTTAAAATTGTTAAGCAATATGTGCTTTCAGTAGAAAGCTATATACCTGGGTATTACTCTATCCTTTATAGAACTGTATCCAGAAAATGTATTTTAATATTGTGCCTTCATTTTCTACCAAAAATGTGTTTAGATGGTACAAAAGAACACCTTATTTTGTTGGCCAGTGTCTTGGCTAACACTGCTGAAAATTCACATTTTTTCCCCTTAGGGTTAAACTCCAAGAAGACATTGGTCTGCCAGGCAGTGGTGGCACACGCCTTTAATCCCAGCACTCGGGAGGCAGAGGCAGGTGGATTTCTGAGTTCGAGGCCAGCCTGGTCTATAGAGTGAGTTCCAGAACAGCCTGGGCTATAAAGAGAAACCCTGTCTCAAAAAACCAAAAAAAAAGAAGAAGAAGAAGAAGAAGAAGAAGAAGAAGAAGAAGAAGAAGAAGAAGA